>NC_053117.1:6541088-6841088 GCF_010015445.1 Perca fluviatilis | reverse complement strand
AGGAAAGGTCAAGCATGATGTTATTGCAGCAGTTACTCAATATTTCAAAAAACAAACTTCTAATCTCTGTTGTTGCACTGAAGTCTTGAGTGTCAAACCGACAATACAAGTTGTTCAGGTCGGTGAAAAATCCTGGCTTCCCTCCTTCCCTCCTGTCTGTGGTTCTCTTGGCTGTGGCTTTCCCTGTGAGGACAGACAGGGCTTGTCACTGGCCATGATAGCTCAGTCGGTAAAGCGGGGGCACATATACAGAGTTTTATGCCTCGACGCAGAAGGTCCACGGTTTGAGTCCGATCTGGGATGATTTCCTGCATGTCTTCCCCCCACTGGCAGAGAAGGTCTCCCAGACCCAGTGTTTGTAGTTTGTTGATCAATTTGTCTGGGTTGATGGAGTTGAATGCAGAGCAGTGGTCAATAAATAGCATCCTAACATAGCTGTTGGGGGTTTCCAGGTGTGTGAGGGCTGTGTGCAGTGCTATGGAGATGGCGTCATCAGTGGATCTGTTGGTCCTGTATGCAAATTGGTGTTGATTGAGGTCAGAAGGGATGCAGGCCTTGATGTGGGACAGTACCAGTCTCTCAAAACATTTCATGATCACTGGCGTGAGAGCCACCGGCCAGTAATCATTCAGGCTTGTGATGGCTGAGGTTGTGGTACAGGGATTATGGTGGCCGTTTTCAGACAGGTGGGGACTATGGCTTGCTGTAGTGACAGGTTGAAAATGCGTGTGAATACTGAAGCGAGCTGTTCAGCGCATTCCTTCAGCACTCGTCCTGGAACTCCATCAGGCCCTGTTGCTTTATTGCAGTTGATGTTGTGTAGTGCTGTCTTTACCTGGTAGGTCAGAAGAGTGAGTGGCTGATCGCTCTCTGGAGAGGTGGTGCTTGTATGTGGGTCCGGTCCCCTGGTGGAACTGGAGCTGGAGTCTTCAAAGTGGGCGAAGAAGGTGTTTAGCTGGGAGAGAGGAGTCAGTTTAGGTGGGGTTACTATTGCTCTGTTTGTAGCCAGTAATGTTCTTTACACCCTGCCACATTGCACGGGGGTTGTTGTCATTGAAGTTGTCCTCAATGCGTTTTTTGTACTTCCGCTTTGCAGATGTGATGCCTCTGTGTAGGTTGGCCCTCGCCCTCCTATACTCCTTCCTGTCCCCTGATCTCAGCGCTGTGTCCCGGGCTCTGAGCAGCTCCCTGACCCTGTTGTTAAACCAGGGCTTATGGTTGGGGAGCACTGTAATTTGCTTCTTTGTTGTTACAATGTCCGTGCAGAAGTTGATGTAGGAGAGGACTGTGGAGGTATGGTGCTCAATGTCTGTATGTTCATAGAGCTCCCACCTGGTGTCATCAAAGCAGTCCTGCAGGGCTGAGGAGGCTTCTGCAGTCCACATCTGCACTGTCTTTACCTGAAGTTGGATCCTGCTGATGATGGGCTTGTAGGCTGGTGTCAGGAGCAGGGATAGATGGTCAGACTGTCCAAGATGAGGCCTTATAGGCTCCAGGAACATTTGTATACACCTGGTCCAGTGTTTTGTTATTCCTTGTTTTAATGTTCACATTCTTGTAAAATTTGGGCAGAACTGTCTTCAGGTTAGTGTGGTTGAAATCCCCTGCCACTATAAATATGCTCTCCGGGTGTCTGTTTTACTGCTTGCATATGGCATCATGTAGCTTACCCATGGCTGTTTTAGCATTAGCTCTGGGGTGCACATAGACAGAAGTGATAAAACAGATGAAAATTCCCTAGGCAGATAGAAAGGCCTGCATTTCAGCATCAGGAACTCCAAATCCGGGCAGCAATGTCTCTCAATGGCAATCGTGTCTGTGCACCAACTGTTGTGGATGTATGCACACACGCCTCCTCCTCTTGACTTACCAGAGTCAGCTGTGCGGTCTGCACGGTAGAGGGAGCAGCCTGCTAGCTCCATGGTTAGGTCAGGGATGTTATCATGCAGCCAGGTCTCAGTTATCACCGTGTACACTGTAGTCAGTGCATGCTTTCTTTATGCATTACACATTGGCCAAGCCAGGCTAAGGAGGTGCGACTATGTCAAGTCAAATGTAAGTAATTAAGATTACAGTTTTTCTCAGTAGCTTTGGTACATTTCTCAAATCATCCGCGACATTTGCAAAACAGTAAGTGCATTTCTCAAAACAATTCGTACAAATAGCAAAACACCATGGATTACCTGCAAAAGCCAGTCTCTTGCTCAAAATCCTTAGTTCATCTCTCAAAAGTAAATATGTGTCAATGAATATGTCAGTGCCATCAGAATGACAAGTCCTTGTGTCATTGTGTACGGATAAGACAGTCAAATTCCTTAGTCATGTTATCAATATAACTCATCAATATAATACTCCGGAGGGATGTTCTGATGTAAACTATGGCTAAAGTTTTGATGACAACTATTGTAAATTGTAGGTTACACCTCAGTGTATGTGGGAGTTTGATTGCAAGAGACTGGACATGATTCACATTTACGCTTTTTACTGTCTGTACTGTAATTAGTTTACAGACCATGTCATTGTGATACAGAAATGAAAAGACAGCACTGCATAGCACAAAGAAAAAAAAAAAAAAAAATGAAATGTCCATATGGACAAACAAGACGTTCAGGGCCTTGTCAACAGACCACAAGATCGATCACAGATTTATTAATAACAACAAATTAGCATGACAGCAGTAGTAACACTGTAACTTAGCAACGCATGCTGATGTGGGCATTCACATGAACATCAATTGACGTCAGTTCTATTCTAGTCCATTCAAGATGGATGCAAAATGGCAATAAAGAAGGCCCTGGGAATAGTGGAAATACAGCTGAAGAAAGAAACAAATAGGTACCTGTATACTGGAGTCTCATATTACTGCAGTTTTCCACACAATTGGGTCTGTGCATTTTGTCCCCTGACCAGTGGCGGTTCTACATTGAATTACACCCAGGGCGAGACCCCCTTCGAGCAAAATCATCAAGATGATGTTATCGTATGAAATCTGCTCCCCTATTGAGTGATTGATATTGATGACGGCAAGGCCAGTGAGCCATTCCTGGGACATGGTTGACCTCAGGTATGACTTAATCAACTTTAGTTTTGAAAAGCTCATCTCTGCTTGAGTCACAGTGATTGGAAGAGTAAGTGCAAGTCCTCAGAGCAGTCCAAATGTTGGAGTAGATCTGATCTCCGATAGATCCTTATCATGCATAAAAATGATGAGCTCAAGGAGACTCGTAGTCCCCCGTCGTCCACCTTGTCCTGACCGTTACATTTGCGAGACCCAGAGGTGAACTGTCCCCCGCTCCCCTTTTCCTTTCTCACACGGCTTCTGTGCACAAGTAGGCTACGTCACGCTGCAGCCCGCAGGAAGGCGGGGCTTAACATCCGTCTTCCCACGGGCTGCAGCGAGTCTCATGAAAATATGCCGCCCCGGGCGGCTGTCCGGTTTGCCCGTGCCAAAAACCGCTACTGCCCCTGACTTGTACTAGAGTGACCTCTTCCATTATGGAGGAGGAAGAATGGTTATAGAAAACAAAAACTCTTGTCCATATGGAATGTGAGTTTTGTATTAAAGGGAAATTCACATCACTGCACGGTAACTTGCCGCCTCCAGTCATTTTAATGGGGGGAGGCGACAGATAGGAAGCGGTTCTGATCATGGCAGTAGGGTTATGAAGCAGTTGCCACACGTGAACGCATACACATTTTGCTCTTCTGGACAGAGTTCAACATGCTGAATTTCTGGCAGTAACTGCAGAGCAGCAGGGGTTTCTTTTAAAAACGCTTTGGTTTTTTTGGAAACACCCTCAAAGTTAGGCGGTTGTTAGGGCAGTTGCAGTTGCGGTAGAGCTGTAACAATTCAAAATGTTGCTGTAAAATTAATTGTAATTAATAGAACACATTGCTGTGTGCATGTGGGTACGAATAGCATTCACTTCTAATTGCACCAGGGTACGAATAGCATACACTGCGAGAGACACTGCAGCTACTCGGAGCACAGGACTGGCCCCTCCCTCCTGATGAGCGCCGCCAGCAGGCCCGGCTCCAGAGCGCTGAACTAGAAATGAATTGGCGCCTGCAAGGTACGGAACTATTCAAAGTCAGCCATTACTTTAAAAATAACTGTTTCAATGGACTAAATAGAAAGAACTCGACCTTCTCTGAGTGAGACATACTTTACAATCAATGGATACATGCATAAAGATATTTAATTTACACAAGGTTGTTAGCTAACCTGCTGTCAGGACCTGCTGTGTGTTTTCTAGAAGAAAGTAACACAAGTGTCTTCAACACAGTGGCAGCCATAGCCCCATTTTTCTCATTATTTTTAATCGCATGATTAATAAAGTATGATCATTGCAATGTCATGCTTACAATGCATCTAAACAAAATAAACTAAAAGCTAGAACTGCAATGCAAATTGATATTTTCCCCTGTGGCTGTTGCTGGGAAAAGAACTGCCCAGCCAACGCGGTGACAAATGCTAATAATAATATTAATATTATTAATAGGTTGGCCCCGCAGCTCGCTTGCACACACAGCTTGCTCAGTCGATCAATTTGTATTCGTCACATGAAATCAGATAAGTTACATTCCAATTAAATATGATCCCATCCAATCATCTTCTTCAAATTGATTCTTTATAAAACAGAACGAGGCCGTCAGATCGACAAACAAAAAAAGAGTCACCTAGTCAATCATCCAGGATCCAACCAAGTCCAAACAAAAGAACATGTAGAAATGACATGTAATAACACCACAGCTCCGACATCCCGCTGGAAACCACCACAGGCGGGGAGTCATGGAGATCTACGCAGAGATAGTCTTGTTTGTCCACGTAGTCGGGATAGTAGCCATAGGTCATGGCTATCTTCACCTCCACCTCCTTTTACTTTTTTGATGTTTACTTTTGAAAACCTCGAGCAGCCAGGCTAGCAGAGTCAGCAGGAGACTGCTGAGTTGATTTCCTATCCTGATGAGCAACTCGTAGTCATGAGATGACCCCAGAGACGGTCTTGCTAGCTCGAGCTCATCTTCTCCACCTTTTCCTTGGCATTACTCTGATGTACATTTGACACATACGTACATTCATTTGAAAACTTGACCCACCAGCTGGCTAGCTAGTCTGGGCAGGAGCGTGTCTATGTTCCCCGGGTCCTATGTTCCCAGAGTCCTATGTTCCCAGGTTCCCCTCTTTGTATGAGACTGGGGAACTACATATATATGTTACTACATATATTGTATAAAATGAAGTTGCATATTAATCTGGTCCTACAATAACTTTTAGGGCTGCCTAAAGCATTTATAGATACCTGTTCTTGCATAGAATACTAAGCTATTCAAATAGCCTTAAAATTGTTGGCATGATTTTATAAATCATGTTTTAATGTTAAACACACATGTGGAACAGTCAATCCTCTGGGATGAACTGTATCTGTGGATGGCTACCTTAGTGACTACATTATTGGCCAGTAAGCCTATCATCAGTGGGGATTTATATTTGCTAATTATATGTTGGAATCATGTTAAGATGTTTACATTTTGAAAAAACTTTCAAAAATTAACAATAATTTGGAGGCCCCCCTGCAGTGACTCTGACGACCCCCTAGGGGTCCCGGACCCCCTGTTGAAGATCCCTGGTATAGACAAAACCAAAATGTTGGCCAAGAACCCACACACTCTCTCAAACAAACACGCACGCACACACACCCACACACACACAGCCTCATGAGTTGGCATGAGCTTTCTAACGTTACGTTAATGTCTTGACTTACCACAATTTCATTATGGAATGGCTTGAGAGGTCTCTTAAAGGAACACGCCGACTTATTGGGAATTTAGCTTATTCACCGTAACCCCCAGAGTTAGATAATTCCATACATACCCTTCTCATCTCCTTGCTTGCTGTAAAGCTGTCTGACGGCTCCAGCGGCATCAGCCCATAACAGAACAGGCAGGTGAATGGTTCCTGTAATCCTACTGCTCCGAATAAGTGACAAAATAACGCCAACATGTTCCTATTACATGTTGTGATTTGTAGAGTCACAGCGTGTACAAAAAACAACGTAACATGAGACACAGCCATCTTCTATCCGTAAACAAACCAGGAACTATATTCTCAGGCGGAAGAATATAGTACTTGGGCGGAGTGATATGCAAGCCTGTCTGAGAATATAGTTCCCGGTTTGTTTACAGTTAGAAGATGGCTGTGTCTCGTTGTTTTAGCTGTCAATCGATTAAAATAAATTAACTAATTAATTGCACAATTTCTGTAATTAATGTGATTAATCGCTTTTAAATTGGGACTGAATCTTGTAATAATGGATATTTAAATGCTAAATCACTTAAATTTGCAAATATGAAGAAAAAACAAACAAGGAAAGGTTCTGCTAAGTTCAGAATGTTTAATATCTTTCAGAACAACAGCAGCAACAATTTGGCTTAGTCCTGCTGAAGGCTGCTGGAAACGGCTAGAAACTGTCTGACTTGAGAGCAGATTTTTGTCACCGCCCGGCTGCTGTCGTCTGCGTCTACTTTACAGGCGAGGCGCAGTTCATCTCCAACGAGTCTATGTTTAGTCGGCGGCAGGGCAGTCGGGACTCACCCGGAAATGGCGAGCGGAATGAGGTGACTAGTCTCAAAATCTGAAGAAAATCTTCTAAACTGACCTTTGTTGAGCTGAAATAAAGACAGATTCAGCAACTGCAAGGCCTATTTCTCGCTTAAAATGTTTTCAGAAACATGTTTCAGTGAACTATTTTAGTACAATATGAGATCGTATTCTGAACGGCCGCCATGACAGTCTGGCTCTCAATATCCGGAGAAAACAAACCCATGTGACGCGTTGGTCCAATCAGCTGCCAGTTTTCATTACTTGGGCAACAATACAGAGTAGCGCCGCCTGCTGTTATGTAGACGTATTACGTTTCTCAGCCGCCACATGAAGTAAACAAACACAGCTGCGTTAATATCGTTAATTTTTTTTAACGAGTTAAATATAAAAAAATGAACGCAAAAATGAACGCGTTAATTTTGACAGCCCTAGTTGTTTTTTGCACACGCTGTGTCTCTACAAATCACAACATGTGAATAGGAACATGTTGGCGTTATTTTGTCACTTTTGTCACAATTCGGAGCAGTAGGCTAGTTGGAACCAGTTACCTGCAGGATCTGTGCTAGGCTAAGCTAAGGCTGGAGCCGTCAGACAGCGTTACAGCATGCACGGAGATGAGAAGGGTATGTATCGACTTGTCTTACTCTGGGGGTTACGGTGAATAAGCTAAATTCCCAATAGTGTTTTGTGGCCGCATTTCTCCCCATCTTTTTCCAGAACACATTCCGTTTTCTTTTCTACTTCTACGTAATGAAAGATTTTCCAAATGCCGTTTATTCTCTTTCTCTCAAAGACGAACTCCAGCTGGCCGGCCACGGTCCCAGCTTTCTCTGTCAGACTTCATTTTGTTTAATGTAGCTCAGCGTAAATTCTGTCAGGGAGACTTCATTAACGTTAACACTCTTAAACTGATCAGCTGGTTTGTGGGAATTACGTTCATGGAAACCAATCAGAATTGGGCACGTATGTTCAAGCCAATCACAGCATGACAACCATGTTTTAAATCTGTTCTCTCCCCTGCTTCTGTCAGTTGTCTTTTCAGATAAGAGTGCGACCCGCCTCCTCCCCTTCCACCGCCAGGCATCTTCGACCACGGTTTTCTCGGTCTTCTTCCGGCTGACGGCTCCCTTTTGGCTTTTTCGTCCGGTCTTCGGGTTTTTAGTCGCCACCACCAGTGTCTAGGCTCCATCAGGGGATATGTTTGGGTTTTGCTAAACCTCTAAAATATATATATATACCTTTTTACGATGGAGTCTAATCTCCAAAGTTTATGTACCTTCTTACTTTGCACTCGTAACGTACAAATAAACATTTGCATATCTGCAACGAAGTCTCTCCTGATTGAATTGTCGTTTACGCTCGTCTCACTCTCTAACTCAACACTGCATCTTCTAAATTAAATAATGCTGCGACAGGGCTTGAGGAAGTAACGTCGCCAGCGTCTGCGCAGTGCGACCCGAGTGCGACTTGATGCAGCCCCTGAAGACACAGGGGACAGAAATACTGCAAAATAATAATAATAACGAGACTAAACAAGGCGAAATAACGTTATAACATTATGTCTTGTCTCGTTTTGGTCAACGAAAATGAAGAGACATTTTAGCATGCTTTTTATTTTGGAAACCACATTTAGTCTCGTTTTTATTCGTCAACAATATTGCATTATACATTTAATTATAGTCATTGTCACATGACCCGCATTTACGTTGCGTCTCGTCTCGTTTTCGTCACGAAGTTTCGTTGACGACGATATTTAGTGATAATTTTCGTTGACGAAAACAACACCAGTCTACCATCAGTACTGACTGGACATCCACATCAAAAGTGGCAGATTTCATAAAGACGCTCTGAAGGCCGTTACACACTGGGGGCGTGACGAATAAGCGACGCGAAAATGCGAAATAATCGCCTGCGAATATTTCGCATCAAAACTATTCACACCGGCAGCGATGTGAATTTGCAACAGTTTTCAATAAAAGTTTCGGATATTCGCGCCAGCTCAATGTCGAAGGGACAGTTTGAGTTCAGTCTGGGGATGCTGCTGAAGAGAGAGAGAAAGTGACGGATATGCAGTGTGAGCGGACGAGAGAGAGCGGTCAGAGCAAAGGAGAGTTACCGTTAAGCGGTGAAGATATCAAGTGACTGTACAGCAGCTAGAGGCTGCAGTTTGATCACAAATATATGCTGCAGCTCCTCAAAACTACCGGAGGTATCCTGGCTTGTTTCCCCAGCTGCCGAATGGAGTGACGAGGGTTAGCTCCGGCCTAGACTCCAGCCCTGTCTCCCCCCGAAGCAGGAAAAGCTAACAATAAAGTACTCGTGACAAAAACAATGGAAAAATATATTGACGTGCGATCAATCGCCAAAAGGCCTTTACTCTCGTTTCACTGTGACTGTAATAAGCATCCATTATTGTAATTCCGACCACAATGGATCTCGGTTTGCAAATTAGGCGAGGCTGGCTAACTTGTCAACAAGCGTTAAGGTGGAGGGAAGTCATGCTGCTACTACGGGTGGGAATCAACAGGGGCCTCACGATACGATATCATCCCGATACTTATCATTTGTTATTATTGCGATTTTAAACATATTGCAAAATTCTGCAATATATTGCAATTTATTACCTTTTTTTCCAACGTGAAATTTTTTCCAATTTCAAATGATGTCCCCAAAAGGAAACTTTGTCAACATCTGTTTTATCTCAAAAGATAAATTTCTCTGTTTGTTCATCTCACTTCAATTTTATTGCTGCAAAATGGGATTGTCAAACAGACAAACTGACCAACACATATATAGTAAAAGATCGATACTTGGCGTCTGTGTATCGATACAGTAGCGATACTATGCTGTATTGATTTTTTACCCCACCCCTATCTATGGGTTCTACTTGCTTTCCCTTTGCTGAACAAAGGCATTGTCACTAGCTTTTTTTCAAGGGCCACCTTTTGATGAGGTCAGGGCTATCTATTAATCCTAAATTGAACGGTGCATTTACACCTCCACTGACACATATTTCCTTTCTAAAACAAGCTCCCGTCTCAAACCAACAGGCTCATAATAGAACCCATTTTCCTTTCCTGCCACTTCACAGAGAAGCCTGATAACCTCCTGTCAGCACTGTATTGTAATATGCTTCCATATAACCACTAAGATGTATTAAAGAGGAGATGATATGCGGAAAAACAACTTCAAGTGATCCTTTTTCGACCTAAAAATAGGTTTTTCGGATATGTTTCAGGATTCGGTCTCCAAGTGTTAATTTGAATGGAAATGTGTTTTTAGTGAATATGTAACATGCATCCCTGCCTCGTACTACTGTTCCTCTCTCTCATAATTTTTTTTAAAATACCAATCTGAATTTAAATCGATGAAATTCAAATTCAACATTGCACTCCCCAAAAAAGCTACATTAGGAGTTTGTTCCAATGCTTGAAGCTTCCTGTTTACGTTTTCTTGACAAGTGGCCATTTAAATATCATTGTCCTCTCCTTGAAGGCAGAAGTAGTGTAATGTGTAATAATATATTTTAATTTGCAAAGAATTTAAGTTAAATAACTTAACAAACAACAAACAAGAGAATAAATATTCTCTACTTTTTTTTAGGAAACATGCTTTTTACATTAAAACTAAAATGACTTTCAAGCAATGTGTGCTTTGATTTCAGTTGTTTAAAATATAAAAAAAAAACATAAATAAAATCCTCTGTGTGCATCACAAAGATAAAATATGCACTTGCACTCTCCCTTTTAATAGTTGGACATATCCACAGTACAAACCTTGTCAGTGAACTATTAAGGCTAAAAAATTCTTAATCAAGGTAAAATGTTCAATTAATTGTGATTTCGATTTTAGGTCATATGTCCAGCCCTGCTGTTTTGTCTTTGCTGATTATTTTGTTTCAAAATAAAATGTTTAACAATGTTTAACAACAAGCGCAAACAACGAGTGCACTTAATGCACTTAAAAATGCCCAATGACACGCAACAACATACTTTCCATTATATTTTTGACACATTTTGAATTGTCATCTGTGTTTTTCTTCTTCATATAGGATAAATAAAGGTATTTCCAACGTAATTTTGTGCATAAAAGTGTATCCGAATACAGGAAATGAAGTCGTTGAAGATCAAAACTTCCCTGGGGGAGGACACCCAGACCCCCACTATGATATATACACCCCCCCCCCCCAAAAAGGCAGATTCTGGCCAAGATACAGTACAGTATACCCACTACAATACATTAGACTGCACCACTGCTACACTCTAATATTCCTATAAAGTTACAGCTTAAAAGGGTAGTAATAATATCGTTCTGTTATTTAAGTGTGAGATATAGACAAAGCTATATAACTATATGTTTTGCACTCACTTTAACTCCACCATTTAAAAAAAGAGATAAATGAATAAACAAATAACCGGCGTGAAAATACACAGCAGAATGCATGCTTGCTTAGGCTTGACTACTTTGTGTCATTATTTTCGCTCTTTATTTTTTTTGTTTAAAGAAAATGGAGTTGACAGGTTCAACAGAGCCCTGCTGGAAAGCTTATGTTGAAAAAGTTCAAGCTAACTCAGTCGTTATTTTGGTATCATGAACCTATCGTCACTGGAAAAGCATGGGTCTCGGTGTAATAGAGCCCAGTTTAGTCGACATAATGTGGGTAAGAAAAGAAAGCCAAGTGGCTACTGTAGCATGTGCGTTTTCTTACGACGCAGGTAAATATAAGATGACTTACCTCTGTGGTTTCCGATGCTCTTGGACTAAAAAAAAATCTTTCTAATTAGTCTAACGTTACCACTTTACAGGTTTAACAATACCAGCAATAATATAGCTAAACGTCATAATGTATAGGTAAATTTCATCCAGAAAACACAGAGCCACACGGACAGTCCACTGCCACGGAGACGCGCTCCACTCTGACTGGCTGCGGGCTCACCGTGTTGGAAGACCTTTTATAGCTAAGAATTGGCACTGATCCAATTTATTCTTTGAATTCCTTACAATACAATTAATAATAAAAAACAACAACATATGTAACAGATGTTTTTACATATTAATTATAAATAATAAGATATTAATTCAGTAGGCTATTTTATTTGTAATTGTGCAATGCTTAAAATATTTTTTTTAAGAATTGGGAGGGACTTACAACTTGAATTGGTTGTATTTAATAAAAAATACAGAAAATGACTTCAATTTATTCTGATTTTCATTTTTTTTTCTATTCTGCATTGCACTGCCTCCCCTCCATCTGAATCAGCATCATTGGACTGCCCCCATCATCATCTCAGATATATAATTCAATCAGGAGAGACCTCATTTGAGTGAAAAAGTTATTTATTGACGTGTGCACAATAATGATACATGACTGTCTTTGGCGATTAGACCCCATCGTGACATCATCGAATTCCCATCGTGACGTCATCATATTGAAAGGGGGGTCGAGAAGCGAAGCACTGTTAAGGTTATGTGGCTAAAGTTAATATTCCACATTCACGGTATGAAATCAGTTAACCTTATCACCTTTAAAAGCCGTGAGCAGTAAGCGCCCCCCTAATCAGCTGGTAAGGTGAGGCAGAAGGAGAGGAGAGGGGGAGTGAGGTGAATGAGTGAGTAACATAAGATACGTCTCCCTGCATGGCTGAACTTAACGCTAAGCTTCATTCATTATTTTTAATAATTAAATCTATTTTTGTATGATTACACATGACAAATACATACATACAAACACGACTGTCTCCACCCCCTATGGTTTGTCACCCCTGCCTCCACACACACACACACACACACACACACACACACACACACACACACACACACACACACACACACACACACCACCACCTCCCCATCAACTCCACTCACAACCATCAACACACAGCCCCCTCCCCCAACCTGTCCTTCACAATAAACCATGAGGAGTGAGCTACGGATCAAGGTGAGAACAGCAGCGGGTCCTGATGGCCTCAGCTCCAGGCTTCTCAAATCCCATGCAGATCAGCTGTGCAGGATATTGGACAACGGCATCTTATACCTCCTCCAGAGATCTCTCTCACACCTGGAAACAGCTAGAAGCACTGTGAGAACCATGTTCTATCATTTCTCCAGCGCTTTCAACACCATCCAGCCAACGCGTCTGAGGGACAGGTTGGAGTGGACTGGGGTGGACCTCCAGCTCAAAGGATGGATACGGGACTACCTCACCAACTGACCTCAGTTTGTAAGGACACAGGGCTGTGTGTCCGACACAGTTGTCTGCAGCACAGGGGCCCCACAGGGAACAGTTCTGGCCCTGTTCCTGTTTAACCTCTAAACTGCACACTTCTGTACTCCCTGGGACGACAGGGAGTACAGAGAACTTAACCAAGACGTTATAGACTGGTGACAGCGCAACCACCTCCAGATCAATGCTGGGAAAACCAAGGAGCTGGTGGTGGATTTCCGCAGGGGCAAACACTCTCCTCCTCTACTGATGAACATCCTGGGTACGGACATTAATGTGGTAAAATCATATAAGTACCAGGGTGTTCACCTGACAATCAACTGGACTGGACCGCCAACACCACACCTCTGTACAAAAAAAGCCAGCGCAGAGTTTATCTGCTGAGGAGACTCATGTTCTTTGGGGTGCAGGGGCCACTCCTGAGGACATTTTATGAGTCTGTGGTGGCTAGGATTGGGCGTTGAGAACCGGTTCGAACTTAGAATCGTTTTTTTTATTATTATTGGAAACGTTTGGAAAATTTGGTCTTGAATATGATCATCGATTCCAAATTTAACATGCGCAATTTTTGGTTCCCATAGCGGCCACCCTACGTACAGGCGCTTGTTATGTTGCAGCCATGGAGCACAGTAAGCGTCACTCTAGTGTGGCTTTACTTTACGTTGAAAAAGCCCGATAAAACTGTAAATCACCAATCAAAATAAAATTTTCCTCTTTCTCCATCTGTGAAAAAAGCACGTGACCCGTTTCAACTCCACCCCTCAAAGAATCGGAATCGATAAGAACCGGAATCGAATGGGAGAATTGGAATTGGAATCAAACCGATGCCCAACCCTAGTGGTGGCATCAGCCTTTTTCTATGGAGTGGTCTGCTGGGGCAGTGGCAGACAGGAAAAGCCTGGACGGGCTGATTAAGAAGGCCAACTTTGTTCATCCCACAGGAGGACACTCAATAATGTGACTGTGCAATACTGCAATACTGTAAATACATTAGGGCTGCACGATATGAGGAAAATTTGCAATCTGCATTAATGTTTGTTGAATATCGCGATAACGATATTACTTCTTACTTGTTCTGCTGCTTTCGGTATTCTGCTAAAATACAACAAATTGCTTGTTGAATTTAAAACCAATGATAGAAAATCATGATAGACAACTCATCCCACCCAGGACACTGTCAGCACTGAGCAGCTCCCTGAGGGACAGGCTGCTGCACCGGCGCTGCGTCAAGGAGAGATACCGCAGGTCTTTCTTTCCTGCTGCTGTTCGATTATACAATCAGCACAGCTCCCAGTAGACCACAGGGACAAAACACACACACACACACACACACACACACACACACACACACCAGGACTGATAAACTGTGCAATAATAATGTGACTGTGCAATACCGCAATGCTGTAAATACATTAGGGCTGCACGATATGAGGAAAACTTGCAATATGCGTTAACGTTGTTGAATATCGTGATAACGATCTTACTTCTTACTTATTCTGCTGCTTTCGGTATTCTGCTAAAATACAACAAATTGCTTGTTTGAATTTAAAACCAATGATAGAAAATCATGTCCAACATTCTTTATATTCTTTTTATATAAGGACACTTTTGGGGGCATTTGGGTGGTGGAGTGCGTTACTGCATGTGAATACGCATGCGAGGGCCCGCATGCAAAGACGACACTTAAGATGGCGGCGGGGGGGAGTGCATGTGAACAAGCATGAGGGGGGTGTGTGTGTGTGTGTGTGTGTGTGTGTGTGTGTGTGTGTGTGTGTGTGTGTGTGTGTGTGTGTGGGTTAGGGCGGTTGGAACGAATTCCGAAAGTCAAATCCAGTGACGTGACCCTCTGTAAGAAAAAGGATGCTTTTAAATTGCAAGCCACAAGTAACCTCGAGGACCAGATGTTGTTTAACTATTTTATATCTTTTAGTTTGAGACTAAAAGACCTTCAGAAAGCACTAGCATGGTGGGAGAAGATCAGGGGCATTTACATGCATGCCAGGTCAACTAAACCAACTGTAAAGAGCATGACTCAAATACACATTTTCCTACAGATCACTTTTGAAACTGATCAACAAAAAGAATATTTTCCATGGCCTGCAAATATGAAAAGTAAAAAGTCAGATTTTTTTAAATTATCCACTCATACAATCGCATGGAGAATTGCAAGTGCACATACATAAACGTTAACATATTGTATGCCCTATTCAACAATTCACAAAGGATCAAGCAGTTTTCATACTTTTTCGGAAAATAATTGGAATTGCATTTGAGACCTTGCACCTACACAGCCCACAGCAATTCAATGGAAACATGGTATTGTAAATAAACTGTAAGTCGGAAAGACATCCTCAAGGTGCCTTATTCTTTCTGCACTTTGTACTTGACAGTGTAACGACAGTCTTTGTGAGGTAGACGGCTCTGATTCAAGGGCAAGCTTTTATTTCTCTTCCTTCATTTTTTTGTTTAAACTTTTTTTATCCACAAATGCATGACATTCAAAATGACACAAGTACTACATGTACAATATGTAGCAATGAGGTAAAAATGGTTATAAAGAATACCAGATTTAAAACTACATTTATTTTTACTACAAGGATGGAATCAAAATCTTAAGCAGTTCTCAACAAAATATAATTACAGAAATAGTGACAGTCAGATTCAAGTGGCTAAGTTGGCATCCCTGTGAGACTCGATGTACTTATCATAGGCTCAGCTCACGGGTTGATTGTGACTGTTGGCCATTTCATCACATCACTCTCAATAACAAATTACTTTTTAATGATAACATCTAATGCATGGGAAATATATACCCTATCTGTATATCATCATTTGTTTTCATTATATCAGGTCTGTCTGTATGGCTTTTACTTTATAGCTGTAAGGCAAATTAAAAACACACCAATATAACTTCTTATCCTTGTGATGGGTGTTACACTGTACTCTATTGCACTGTTAGGGTGACAAAAAAGAAGACAATACGTGACAAGGTCTGTTGTTGTCGAAGTGATTACAAGTACTACTTAATTTGAGAACATTTTCCCTTTTTAACATACATTTCTCATGAACAATTGACCTGTTAAACTTGTGAAATCTGCGCTTTTTAATGGCACTTAGGGTGTCTTATTGCCTTCTTGTCAAAAACCTTGCAATGACGATAATTACTTCTTAAAATTAGCAATCATGGAGAACAATTATATTCCAGTATGACTTTTCTGCCAATAGCTATCTATGTTGCATTTCTTTTTTAAACATAAACAAAATAGCCATGTTTC
This sequence comes from Perca fluviatilis, assembly GCF_010015445.1. NCBI lineage: Eukaryota > Metazoa > Chordata > Actinopteri > Perciformes > Percidae > Perca > Perca fluviatilis. The sequence goes on along the minus strand of NC_053117.1, from coordinate 6,824,986 downwards.
TATTTCTACTGGTGAATAAACTCAAACAGGATAAAACTGAAAAACTTCAAATGTTTTACAAAACTCAATATATCTCTTGAAAATATTTGACATACCGTGATACAGCAACTTAACAATGCCCCGTGAGAGTACTATAAAATCGCCAATTTCAAATATTCACAGATCACACTGGGGCATTAAGGTCACTGATATTCACAACTTCTTCAAACAAATCATCATATTCAAAAGAAAGCGGCTTTACTTTGGCTTCAAGAAAGTTTTCAACCAATAAACACCACAAAGTGCAGGAACAAATAATAGAAATTTAAGTGGATTTTTAAAATTGGTCTAATTTTCTTGTGTAACTACATACTTTTCATGTTTAAAGTGTCCAAAAGGACTCTTTCATGGGTAAACCAGATTTGGCTATGGACCCCCTGGATGGGGTGTGTGAGCGTCGGTTGTACTAAAAGACAGACAGATAGAGACAGCTGCTCATTTATCCTTGTAAGTACATTTTGTTTTAAGTCTTTTTTTTGCTAGACAAAATTAATTACCAATTAATGTCACGGTTCACCTGAATTACAGAGGCCCCTTGCTAACCAAGATAGCTAACTAGCGCTAGCTGATTACTTAGCGGCATTAGCACCACCCTCTCGTCCAAATATGGGCACTTCTAGCTCCTAAAAAACAAGATAGTGACACCCAAAATGCCGAATTATAGCCTTCAAACGTCCACTTCTTTTATACAGCCTGTGATTATATAGTGAATGTTTCGAATTTAACAATTGAAATGATCCCATTTCTAAGTAATCAAATTGTGTGGGGTTGCGTTAACGTTTTTACAAATGACTGTACCTTGTGTGCATTCAAAGAAAAAAGGCACTCAGCTCATGACTGGAGTACATATTATAAATATATAACACAGATAATGTGAAACTACAACAAGACATTATTGCTGACAAGCTTGCTAGCTTTATCTGCTGCTACATAGGTTCTCTGCTATAGTCTGGATGCTCTGTATACAGTTTTGGAAGAGTTAATCAAACCAGGTGGCAGCGATTAATATGTACACTGTCTAATAAAAAAGACAGTGTATAAATAATAATAAAGATTTATCCTCATTGAGGATTGATTTGAGTCTGCCTCTCTGGCAATATTGTCCGTGACTCTCTGCAAACCACCCAAGCTTTGAATATTCACTGTTGATTAGAACCAAAGCTTCAAAGCACAAAAAATTGTATTTGGGACAGCCCTTATGGACAGTCAATGACGGTATAAAACAGAACTGTCATAAAATAGTTAATAGTAACTGTGAAAAACTCACATTGACATTGTAGGATTTACAATCACTCGCGAACATATCATCTGGCGTTTCTCATGTTTTGACAGAAGTTAGAGCAACTAGAAGGGTCAAAGGCTACACGACGCCATTGGCACACTCCATGTCATTGATTCAAATTACAGATTTCTCTGGTTTTGAACAATGTTGGAAACATTTGGGATAATGTAAATACGCAACTAAATATATTTAATCTGTAGGAAATAGCAAATTGTAAATAAAAGGTCTAGTTACTAGAGGCCTTTGTTTGGGCAATCTGATCAAACTGTACCCTGTACAAGTTCTCCCCCCTCATACTGTATATGACAAACTGTTAACCTAGCTCTTAACTCAGCTGTAAACTCTGTTAACATCATTCGCTGATAAAGGCCACAAGACATGGCTGAAGGTCCTGGATTTTGTAAAACTAAATGTATCATTCATTCAAGTCACTCAGCACAGCAATGTTTTGGTACGGAACCCCTTAAGGGACATGAGGATTTTTTTTAAATCTTGTGCACACAAGATCATTTATGGGCCGCACAAGATACTTTCTGGTGTGCACAAGAAACTTTCTCGTGAGCACGCTCAAGTATCTTGTGCTAACGAGAAACCAATTTAATGCTAGCAAAATTATGCTAGCGAAGTACTGCTAAGGTTATGTGGCTAAAGTTAATATTTCACATTCACAGCATGAAATTGGTTAATCGTATCATCTTTAAGTTTGTTGATGACACATTCAGGTACATTTCGTTGTGTTTTCAGGAAGATGAAAACCTCCTCCATTCTGACAGATTGGTTTCTCGGGCACACAAGAAAGTATCTCGTGGGCACTAGAAAGTATCTTGTGCGCACCAGAAAAAAATGTCCCTGTGTCCCTTTAGGGTCTCCTTATTTTGGTGTTTAACACTTGCACAGAAAGAAAGCAGATGATAGCATATATCTTTCCCAAGGACTTAAGTCAGAGCCTGCAGCACCTGGGGTTGTTGTGGGGATGAATCACCCCCAGTATTCTGTTTAACAGAATAATTAGGCAAACTAATGTTAACTACTGTTAAAATAAACCAAAAAGGATAGTTGAAACAGGGTTTTCTGCACATCTTCCAGCAGTATGCATCTGAATCAGGTGTTTCTCAGTTAGAAGGACAGTGAGCTTTCAAGGGACTAAAGGGATTGGAGCACAACGATTCAGTCCAGTAAATATGGAGCCAGCTATCCAATGACAGTTGTACACCTGATCTAGGTTGACTTCATTCATTTGCTTTTGTCTTTGTCCGTTTTGACTTAAGTCACAGTAGTGTTTAAACATTTGTTTGCACAATTCAAGGCAAACCTAAAAGTCCCTTTTTCCACCTCTAATGAAAAATGTATAATAGAACGCATAAAATAAACATTACATTAAATGTCAAAGTGTACATGAACAAATGTTAACTGTCTTTTTTTAGTCTTTTATCACAGAGCAATGAAAAAAAGTTTCAATGTAGCTGTAAGAAACTGAAATTACATTAGTTATGAGTCATTATGTGTCAAGCTGAGCTTACTGAACTCAGCGCCCGTTCAATGTCAAACATACTACTCGGATGAGAGGATGGTCAGATTTATTGGACTATAGCCTACTTTTTTTTTTGGGTGGAAACTACCCAAATGGTAGGCTACATAAAGTAGTGTGGTGGCAAAATTTTATTTTAACCATTATTGATTAATGATTTTAACCATTTGCTTAAAGATTGTTTTAAACCTCCACAAAATGCTGTTCCTTCCTCTTAGACTCTTAAAGACCAGAGAGGGACAGCTGCAGTCATGAACTCTAGCTTCTCATTTTGTTTAACTTTTTAGCAGACAAAGTCAAGAAGGCCACAAACCGTGTCTCCTTCTGCCTCCTGAGATAAACTATTGTTTAGGCTAATGTAGGGAACAGAGAGCAGAGAGGAAGGTGAGGATGGTTTGACTTTTTGTGATGTCCTTTTTTCAACTATGGCCAGGCTAAAAGATAAAGTTAGAGGGGTGGCTTAACAGAGGTTTTGACTATATGATGATGTGATGTTTAGATTTTTTTAGTAACGCTCATTCAGTTGTACTGCATGTACCTTTGAATCTGTATTCTCATATTTTGCAAAATATAATAAATGCTCAAAGACCAGACTTTGGTTTAATTCTCAAACAGTCTTTATTCATTTTCATTTTTATCAGTGATATTTACTAAACTCTGCTGCTGCAAGAAAAATTCCACCACAGATTGGCGTTGTCAGCAGGATTGTTGCGAACAGCGGCACGGAGAACTCCGTGGGCCTGGAGTCTTGCAAACCAGGAGATCAACAATCAGCCTGCCTCTAAACCTCGAAATAAAAACATTTTTCAGAGAGAAGGAGGCCAGGACCGCGGAGGACTCCAAGCTGTTTTTCCAGTCCGTTAAAACAAACAGGAAGAGATTTCTGGCAGCACGGGTAAGATCCAAATTAAACAATTCAATTGGATTGTAAAATCAATATCTGGTCAATTATATCAAAATGAATAATTGCAAAAATCATTAGTATTGTGTTAACAAACAAATTAAACTTATTCTGACTTTTGAGACTGAGTATTTTGATATGTGTTGTGGGTCATTTTGGGTAACAAAAACATAACTGAGGTTATGAATGACATCTTTTGGCAGACACAGACATATTTATGATTGAATTCTCATATGGTGATAAGACAATTGATTGACGGACAAGACCAGTAAGAGAACTGGCAGAACAGTAGGCAAGGCCTAAAGAATTAATCTACGAAACTGATAGCATGTTTCCTGATTTAAGAGGCAGACTGCAGAGTAAATAAAATAGTTAACTATTTAAGAGATTTTGACTGCAGGGTCGCACCGGGTTTCCCCGAGCAAAAACAAATAGTCTATACTCTAAATGAGTGCTGGACCCTTTAAGGACAACCTGCAGGACGGTCTGGGTTGTAACGAGACTCTAAACAAGTTCTGGACCCTTTAAGGACAACCTGCAGGACGGTCTGGGTTGTAACGTTACTCTAAAAAGAGCCTCTTGATTATTTAGAGACAGACTGCAACAAGGCAAAACATACTAAATAAGTGAGGTTATTTGACTATTAAGTTGATTTCGTCCGCAGGGCTGTACACGGGTTTACACGCAAGTTTCCCGAACAAATAACCTCGCAGTGTGGTGAAGATCACATCGAGCAAGACATAGTATACTATAGAGTCCAAGAATCAATTATGGGAAACAAAATTTCCCGTTCCAGTGATGTAACTGGACCCATAGTGGGTGAAATGACTCATAAATATGGACCGGATTGTTTGCGATTTCTGTCATACTGGTCAAAAAGATTTGGCTTTCCGCCAAATGGTTCCCTGAGTGTAGCGAAGCTCAGAATGTTAAAATTGGATCTAGAGCAGAAAGAGAAAAAATTGAAGGGGAAGAAAACAATTAAAACAGAGGTTTTAGAGCAAATTGAGGATAATAAGGAATGTTTTAATGTGTGGATGAAAGAAGCTGATAACAGAGAGAGAAAGCAGTTGCAGAAACAGATGACACTGCTGAGCATGACTGATACTAACAAAAAAGAGAAAAAAGAAAAAGATATGAACAATGTCACTGACACACTTTCTCCTCTCTATCCGAGTTTGAAAACCGTGGATTCAATTCTGGACATTCCACCCCCGTACCCTACCCCCGCCACACGGAAGAGGAAGAGAGCAGCCACGGTACCGACCACCCGACAGACGAGAGGCGATCGGGCACGGGAACAGCTCATCTCACTCCTCCGCCGCACTGATGCAGCCGCGACCGCTGGATTGCCAGTATTGCAAGGCCTCACAGAGGAAACTGAGGAGGACGAAGATGAAGCTGATGCATTCCCGATGATTCAAGTCCCTACACAAGCAGGGATGAATAGGCCTAGTATATAGGGCTTGGACTGAATTAGACATTAGGAAAGCCACAAGCCACCTTCCCCCGTGCAAAAACTCTGGTGCACAATTTACCATTTACCATTGGTGTTCGAACTATACCGTGGCCTTCGGGGGAGCCCCTTTTTTTCACGGGCGGGGGGGGTTGTGCGTTTGCGACTTACAATGATTATAAAGTTACATAACAGCTACAAGTGTATGCACTTTACAGGATTTACCCTATTATACTTTATCAACAGGAATAGATAGATCAAACAGCCACCCACAAATAGTCTATAAACAGGCTGTCTTTGAGATTTCACATGAACAACGGTTAAAGTTACTCAGGCTACCGAAGAATACCATAATTCCTCCGTTCAATGAAGCGACGCACCCCAAGCTTCCATCCTTAACAAACAGCCACGTATACGGGCTCTTCCAGTCTCTCCACTGCTGGCTGTTCCAATTTAATGGGAGAGAGGAGCAAGAGGGGTTAGGATGGTGACCGACCTCTGACGAGCTGTTATCACCACCATCTTCAGCCAGAGAGGACATTATTTCTTCAGCTTCTTCTTGCGTTGTCACCCCGGCGGTAGGTGTGTGTAGGTGTGCCCACTGTTCCAGAAATACGACGTCTTCTGATGATAAACCTGGGGCCTATGGAGTATGCAAAGATCCGACACCTTCTCCCCGAAGACCCGACCGATGATCCAGTCCTCCACCATCCAAATCTCGCAAACAGAGCAAATGACCACTACAATGACCTGCTGGAGGATCTCTTCACCGGCATAGAGACCGTGTTTCCAGACAGAATCGACATGTCACGTGTGGTAAACACCAAGCAGAATAAAGGCGAGACGGTGGAGGACTTCCAGCACCGGCTGTCTGAGACTTTTGATAGACACAGCGGCATATCTCGCACCACTGCCGCCGGAGCAGTGGTTGAACTTTGGGAAGCTCATTTCAAAAACGTGTTTTTGAGTGGGCTGCTCCCTGACATTTGAGCTGAAGTGGACAAGACCTGCATTGGACTGCCCGATTCAGCCCTGATGGAGATTGTTAGACATGCTAGACATGCTGAGAAAATCCTGACCAGCACAAGAGACAAGACGGAGAAGAAAAGACAACAGAGCAGTGATGCTGCACAGTTAACCCTCATAAAAACTGTGGCAGCAATGTCTCAAGAAAGAAAGGGTGCGGGCAGAGGAAAAGGCAGAGGCAGAGGAAAAGGCAGAGGAAACAAAGGCAGGGGCCGTGGCAACATTCCGGTAGTGGACAAAGACACTTGCTACAACTGTGGCGAGAAAGGGCATTGGGCCTATGAATGTCCCCACCCCAAGAAGGACTTGTCTAAGGGACAGCGCAACGACCCTCAGCAGTTTGCAGATTGACAGGCGGTGGGGGATGGAGCTGGGAGTGGAATGGACAGACAGGATGACACGAGTGCGCCTGTTAAGGAGGGTAACATGCACACACACACAGATACACATGCTTGCAATGAAGACATGCTTTCCTGCATACCACAAACACCTACACCTCCCCCAAACAATAGGCAAAACATATTAGATGCAATACAGCATATAGAACAGAAGGAATTAGCAGAGAAAATGCCTACTTATGCTATGTATTAATCAGATGTGTATAAAAACCTGCCTACAACAGTGTTGACAATACAGGGGAGGGGAATAGAATTCTTGGTTGATTCAGGGGCTACAAATTTGGTTTTGAAAAAATCATTGTTTCCTAAACAAAAACTTTCTGGTAGAGTAATTCTTTCTCGAAGTGCGAGTGGTATGGTATTGCCAGAAAAATGTACTGCTCCAATGACTTGTGTGTGGGTAGCGGTAGCTTTACATAAATATTTTTTCCTACTACTATGGGCATAGTATAGTAAACATAGAAACGATTAGAGATACATTTAAATGCCCTCTGTAAATGCTGCCCTGCTGGTAGGTTTTACAACTTGACCTACTTTCACTTAAGTACGGTGCAGTAAAGTCAATCAGATGTCCGTGATCTGCGTAACGACAGTACAGTGGGACGTTTGCCTTCAACAGAGCGACAGTAATTACCTAACATACCATCATTACTGAGTTTAAACTACATTCTCGGTTATGTTTGCACTGAATAACGCATTCAATAAACAGAAACATAACTCTTGCAGCGCACATGAACAGATGCGCAATATTAGCTCACACATAAAATAGCACCCTCGTGAATTAGCCTGTTGCTAACGTACATTCATAAATCCTGCATAACATCGTCCTGTACCTACAGGACCTCAGACTTACTTATTGATGCACGCACAGAGTAGTGTCGACAAACTTAGTCCAATGAGGGGAGAAAGGAAAGTGTGATAGCGCTCCACTTTTAATGCTTTTTTCTCTCTCACTCGAGACCGCTGTGTCCAACGTTACTAGAAGGTAGAGCGAGCTACAACTGACAGGGAGAGAGAGAGAGAATGTATCACTACAGCCAAGAGAGACACATCACGATGGTGGCTCTCCATCGTGATGTCGGGCAGCCATCACGATGGACGATGATATCGTCCATCGGCACAACCCTACAACTAGTATCTACGGTGGCCGGGAAGTGCAATGCAACATTACAAAGAATGAAACACTTTTACAAAGCTCGAGACAAATTTACATTTTGGAAAACAAATTTACATTTTGGAAAACAAATTTACATTTTGGAAAACAAATTTACATTTTGGAAAACAAAATAACATTTTAGAAAACAAATTTACATTTTGGAAAACAAAATAACATTTTAGAAAACAAATTTACATTTTGGAAAACAAAATAACATTTTCGAAAACAAATTTACGTTTTAGAAAACAAATTTACATTTTGGAAAACAAAATAACATTTTAGAAAACAAATTTACATTTTCGAAAACAAATTTACATTTTAGAAAACAAATTAACAAGATGCAAAACACTTTTACCAGTCCCGAAACAAATTTACAAATGACAGATTCTTCACGGAAGGGAATGTACCACATACCGGAAGTGATGAGGTGTTGTGGTGTAGCCCGGTCAATTTGTGTTGTTGTGAGTGAGTATATGGCGTGAATGAAGTTTATGGTGACTTTACGTGTGGTCGGTGTTTGGAGTTTTAATATGACGCACCTGCCAACGGAAACATTGGAAAAACAGGGACGTATCGACAGCGCGGGCCGGATCGAAGCTACAGCAGGGGGCAGCTGAGTCCGTCTGCAGCTGCAGGACCTGGAGCTCACTGCCCATTCCTGGGAGCCAAAACCGACACCACGCAGCTGGAGACCCAGGCCGTATTGCTGGGCACGCTGGAAGAAGGGAAGCCGGGAGAATCAGATCCAGGACTAAACGGAGCGGACTGTCACAGCCTGCTGAAGTTTAAATCACAGGTTTCCTAAAGGGAGTCTGGCGGGACTCGGACTGTGGACCGACGAAACAACGACTTAAAGTCTCGTTAAATAAATAAATACATGCAGAAATAAATGAATCATTAGTGGTGAGTGAGCCTGGACATTTCAGTCTGTTTAAACTTCACTTTGAAGCAGAACCTCTTAGTTCAGAAGGGTGAAGTTTCCGTTTGTACTCATATCTGTGAACTGATTATAATAAATATTCTTTGTATTAACACATTAATTAGTCTCTTTGTCTTTTTGTTTAAAAAAACTAGAACATCGCATGAGATTTTGACGATTTATAGTGATTTTATTTCCGTTAGACCTTTGCCTACATTGGCCGCTGATGCATTAAGGGACGGCCCATAGACAGTATATAAGGCAGTGCCTCCCCTGTTCCAAGATGGCGGCTCTATTGACGCATTCGATCCATAACTGCCGTAGTCAAGGCGACATGTATACAAAACCTCATCACTTCCGGTATGTGGTACATTCCCTTTCCGTGAAGAATCTTGATTTGTAAATTTGTTTCGGGACTGGTAAAAGTGTTTTGCATCTTGTTAATTTGTTTTCGAAAATGTAAATTTGTTTTCTAAAATGTTATTTTGTTTTCCAAAATGTAAATTTGTTTTCTAAAATGTAAATTTGTTTTCCAAAATGTTATTTTGTTTTCCAAAATGTAAATTTGTTTTCTAAAATGTTATTTTGTTTTCCAAAATGTAAATTTGTTTTCTAAAATGTTATTTTGTTTTCCAAAATGTAAATTTGTTTTCTAAAATGTAAATTTGTTTTCTAAAATGTTATTTTGTTTTCCAAAATGTAAAAGTGTTTCATTCTTTGTAATGTTGCATTGCACTTCCCGGCCACCGTAAGTATCACCTTTAGCAGTGCTAAGAACACCACAACAAATGCATTGTATCTCTCTTGTCTCCCCAACTCCAGACAAAGAATATGTTGACAAATTCCTTGACCAGTCCAAGGACGAGCTTGAGTTGTCTTACGTCTACTGGCACACGTGCGCAGTGACGGTAGCCTTGACTGATAAACAGAAAAAGTTTTTCAGAATTCCTAACTCTGTAGCTCATATTTTCCTATTTTGTCTCCCACAGACCAGGGGACAGACCCAGGACACTTTGTCATGACCTGTGAGAAACTGACTGACTGGACTGACACGGCAGATGACTGTATTTCATATTCTCCCTCAACAGGAAATTATAGAAAACTTTTATCATGGCGCGTGCCTTGTATCTTGTCCTACTACAAGCCTCTCAATATTTGGCCAATCTTTTCAAATATAACTAGTTAAGTTACTGGTTCAAGATGATATATGAAGTCAGTTACTATTTAGACAAATCTTTATGTGTTTATTGTTTGTATTTTTTAAAAGTTTAGTTAATTTATCCACAACTTTATCAAGCTAGCTTTTTTTTTAGCTAGGCTAGGCTATATCATTATAGTGCAAAGCCTTAGTGTTTTAAAAAGAAGTTTTAGCTTAGCCAAAAAATTTGAACATCAACAACTTCTCAATCCCTCCCGCCTTTCTGCTAAAGCCCGGAACAGTCTCCTAAGCCCCTCCCCCGACAACGGAGCGTGTGTGAAGAGGGGGGAAGGGGAGGAAACCTATCTGCAGCTCATGGATTTTTGCAAATCGCACTGGCACATCCATCGGTCTCCTGTAGAGGAGTGCTAGCTAGCGCTAGCTAGCACTCTCTACCTCTCTAGAAGGTAGCACGACATAATGATTACATCTCCTTGGTTGTCTAAATACATCCATTGTTTATTTTGATAAGCGTGAAGCGTATAGTGTGAAGTGTTATTATGAACATTGTCGCAAACAACAAACTCTCTCTTCTTCTCCTAATAGATGCCTCTTACAAGTAAAGTAAAAGTGGCTCGCCACAGAGCGCGGGTTAATGCGGATCCTGCTGCAAGGGCAAATTATCTTGCTAAAAGAAGGCAAAGGTAAACTACACCCCCCCCCTCCTCCACCACCCCACACACATAGACACACACACACTAGAGCTAGGCTCTGGACATAAAACTAACCGTTGTATTGATCTTCTTTACTCTTAGCTATCAAAGGACAAAGAGACAGGGAAATATCACAAACATCCCAGTCGCAGATCTGCCCAGGGAAAAACAAGTGCAGATGAGGGAAAAGTGAAAGCAGGAGGCAGTACAGAGAGAAGAAAAGGGTGCTTACTGAAGTTTTGAACCTTACTCCTCCCTCACTGAATTCAACAGCAGATTACCAGTTTAATGGCCCTCCAGAGCACATAGTGGATGTTGGTGATCATGACTATGTGCAGCAAAGGGGACCACAGGCATCCTCAACTCCTGTGAGGGCAGTGCAGAAAATTACCAGCAAACACAGAGCAGTGCTGAAGGAAAAGGAAAAGCTGAGGTTTGAGCTCATCAAAATAAGGAAGGAACTTAAGAGTGAAAGAATAAAGGCAAAAAAGCTACAAGGGAAAGTTGATAGGCTCAAAGCGAAGAAAGGAAAGGAAGTAAGTGTGAGAAACAAGAAGAGAGACAAAAAGAAAATTGCAGAGGAGAAAAAGGAGAGGGTTGTCCACTTTCTCTGTAGAGATGAAAGTAGCCGCATGCTGTCAGGTAAGAAAGACACAGTTACAAAAGATAAAATAAAACACCAAAGGAGAGTACTTCTTCATTTTCTGAAAGACCTCCACTCCAACTACAATACAACCGCCCTGAAACACCATGCAGTCTCCTATCGACAGTTCCTCAGATACTGCCCTTTTTATGTTACTCAAGCGAAAGAGTCCGACCGAAACACCTGTAGCTGCTTTGACCATGACAACTTTAAAATGATTGTTGACAGGCTCTGTCAGAAAGGTATCCTGTTGACTAACAGCATTTCGGAGCTCCTGGAAGCCATTGTTTGTGACCCGACAAACCAGAAGTGTATGTACCGCTTATGTACTAAGTGTTGCTACAATGAGGTGGAGTTTGAGGGCCCACTAGATAATAGTATCATCACATGGGAGCAGTGGGAGAGGATTGCTGTTACAGTGGAGGAGAAAACATTTGCAAACTATCACAAGATTGAAAAGAGTGGCAGGACGGCAGACCTTCTCAGTCTCCTGAAAAAGAAGCTAGACGCCTTCACACGCCATCAGTTTAACTGGCTGCACCAGACCCGGTCCCTAAGAGAATTAAAACATTCTTTGCTTAAAGATGAACTGTGTGTTCATATTGATTTCTCGGAAAATTATGGTTGCAAACTAAATCGCGAGATCCAGCCATTTCACTTTGGTCGCAGCCGGAAACAGGCCACCATCCACACCTGTGTGGTATACACAGGTAATGCCACTCACACCTATGCCACCATCTCTGGCTGTCTTCGCCATGACGAACGTACTGTGTGGGCACATTTAGAACCTGAGAGATGCCATGACAAAATGTGAAACGCCGCCTTCCTCCCTCCACATTATAAGTGATGGGCCTGTAACACAGTACAGGAACCGAAAGAACTTTTACCTCTTGAGTACTGTACCTTTTCTCTTGGGTTTCAAGAGTGTGACTTGGAACTTCAGTGAGAAAGCACACGGAAAAGGCGCACCTGATGGAGTTGGGGCAACTGTGAAGCGTCTTGCCGATACAGCAGTGCAGAGAGGAAAAGATTTGCAGACCCCTGAGGATGTTTATGACTTATGACCAAACAGAAGTCTACCGTAAACTTCTACTGGATATCTGAGGAGGATGTTGAAAAGTTTGATGAAAAAGTGCCAGAGCTTGTGCCAGCTGTAAAGGGCACCATGAAGCTGCATCAAGTCATCTCCACAGAGCCAGGCACAATTCGGTACAGAGACATCTCATGCTTCTGTTCGAGACCAGCAGCCATTTGTGAATGTTACAATCCATCGACAGTAGACTTCAGAAAAGTGTCAGAAGTCAAAGAACCACCCAGCCTGACTCAGAAAGGCAAATTCGTTGTGAGTTATGAGGGTAAGCCTTTTGTGGGGCAGATCGTTCAGGTTGTGGGCAATGAGATAGAGGTGAGCTGCATGAAACAGCTGAGTGCAAAGAATGTTTTCACCTGGCCTCACCCACCCGACTTCCTCTTCTACTATGAATCTGATGTGCTCTTCATGATCTCTGAGCCAGAGCCTATCAACTCCTGTCATTCCAAACTCACAACAGAAGACTGGAAAAAATTCCAGACTCAAAGCCAGGATGTGTAATCCTTGTGAACATTTCTCAGAGAGATGGATTGACATGTTCAAAACCTTAGAAGAAGTAATTAGAACGTAGTAATAAAAAAAAATCTCTCTCTCATGCACAATGTATACACAATTTGAATATAGAGGTAATTTTTTTCTCTCTACTAGATACTGTTGTCTTAAATTTGATTGTAAACATGGTTGTTATTAATGTAATATATTGAATAAAATGTATTGAAGAAGTGCCATTTTTTGGATTCTAAGCAGAAATTGTACTGAAATCAGAGGCCAATCCGTTTCTTCATTGTTGTATGTACAATTTGAATATAGTGGTAATTTTTCTCTCTGCTAGATATTGTTGTCTTAAATTTGATTGTAGACACGGTTGTTTTTAATGTAATAGAATGAATAAAATGTATTGTTCTTACAATTTTTTCCTTCAGAAGTGCCATTTTCTGGATTCTAAGAGGAAATTGTACTGAAATCAGAGGTCAATCCGTTTCTTCATTGTTGTTGTACACAATTTGAATATAGTGGTAATTTCTTTCTTTGCTAGATAGTGTTGTCTTAAATTTGAGTGTAGACATGGTTGTTTTTAATGTAATATGATGAATAACATGTATCAATTGGACTCTAAGCAGAAATTGTACTGAAATCAGAGGTCAATCTGGTTCTTCATTGTTAAGAGTATTGTTTTTATGTGTTTTGAAAAAATATCTATTAAAGTGTTTTCAGTTATTAAAATACCTAAATCATTTTACTCCATGACTTTTCATTCAATTTTATGTGTCAATTGCTTGTCTTTCTCTGTACAGATAGTATGGTCAGTTGGTGTAACCGATAAATGTCAATTGGCGTAACTGTTTCTCATAAAATTCTGATATTGTGCAAAAAAGTTACTATGAATATGATTTTAGCACTCTACTTCACTGTAAAAATGAAATTTAAAATGATTTTAAACCAACTGACTCAAGAATAGAGAGAAAACATGAATGTCTATGGCATACTAAGTTTAGAAATAAAATATTTGAAATATACTTTGAGATGGTAGTTCATAATAAATAACTTATTTTCATCAGTACACTTGCATAACTTCTAGGAGGGTGAATTATTTAATACTTGTCATGCTTTTATGGTTACACCATTTGACAATTTAACGGGACTGTGATTCTTTAATTGGTTAAAAATTGTAGAAATGTCATATAAAATACTATGATACCAACAGAAATGCAAACTATACATTTAAACAAACATCTAACATGTTCTTTTAACAAGTTTAAATCATATTTTTGATTTGGACATCATACCAACCCTTATTTGTCAATGACCCAAAAACAAATGATGTCATTTTTAGGAATGTGTTCCTACTGTCGTGTTTTCATCCCAAATTACGCGGAACTTGTTCAACCTTTAGGGGACGTGATACACAGTAAGGGACTGACTGCACACAATTTGGTAACCTGGACTGTTGAGGCTGAGCAGGACTTTGTAAATCTTAAAAAGGCCTTTCAAAGTCCCCCAACTTTAGGTTTGCCAAACCCAAATCTTCTTTTCACTCAGACAGTGGATGAACGCGTAGGATGCATGACATCTGTTCTCCTGCAGCCGCATGGAGACAGACTGAGGCCCGTGGCCTATTTCTCTGCAAAACTCGATCCAGTTGCAGCAGGCCTTCCGATTTGTCTCAGGGCTGTAGCAGCTGCTGAAAGGGCCCTGGCGGCATCACGTGACATAGTAGGATATGCTCCACTCACACTGTTAGTCCCACATGCTGTCTCTTTGATCCTACTTGAACAAAAGGCTTCACATTTGTCTGCAGCACGATACCTAAGTTATCATACAGTACTTCTTGACATGCCTAACGTAACAGTTAAACGTTGTACTGTACTTAACCCTGCTTCTCTTATGCCTACACCAGAGAACGGAGAACCACATGACTGTTTGGCAGAGCTGGCGCAAACATGCACACCTCGCCCCCAGATCTTTCGGATACTCCTTTGGAGAATCCAGACCTCATTTTGTATGTAGATGGGTCAGCCTCTCGCTGCCCACAAACAGGACAGGGACAGGTAGGTTTTTCTGTAATTTCTGACACTGAAACTATGATTGCTAAATCTCTCCCAAACCATTTGTCTGCACAGGCTGCTGAGCTCATTGCCCTCACGGAAGCATGTAAGTTGGCTGATGGCTCATCTGTTACCATCTTCACGGACTCAAGGTATGCTTTTGGGTGCAGCGCTGGGGGCAAAAAAAAAAAAAAGAAATCTGACGGTAAGCCCATTTTACATCATCATTTGATCAATGATCTTTTGACTGCTATTCTACTACCAACACGGGTGGCTGTATGTAAATGCGCTGCACACACAGGAGCGCAAGATGATGTCTCTAGGGGTAACAGTTGTGCTGATATAGCTGCTAAAGCAGCTGCACGCCTGCCCTTCACACTTGACACCTTAGCTCACACTGCAGAGGATCACTTCTCACTTCCAGAGTCTGCCATTGCTATGCAGACACATGCTACACCACAAGAAAGACTACAGTGGAAAACAGTAGGGTGCACCTTTAACACTGGCATCTGGATAGGGCCAGATTCTAAACCATGTCTCCCAAAACACTTTTTCCCACATTTTGCTAAGTTGACACATGGGTTAGACCATATCTCCAAAAGGGGAATGGTGGTTGCTATCACGCAGACATGGTTTACAAAGGGGTTCACTACATTTGCAGAAAAATTTTGTAAAGCTTGCATAATATGTGCACAGCACAACATTGGCAGAGTGAATGTAACACGACAGGCAGCACACCAACCACCAACACGACCATTTGAACATTTGATGATGGATTTTGTTGAGCTAACACCGTCAGAGGGGAAAAAACATTGCCTCGTTATGGTTGATATGTTCTCTAAATGGGTGGAGTTTTTTCCGGCCAAAAGACAGACAGCTTCAGTGGTGGCAAAAGCTCTAATGACAGAAATTATTCCCAGATGGGGAATACCGAGCCTTGTGTCTAGCGACAATGGAGCTCATTTTGTAAACTCAGCGATAACACAAATAAGCTTGTTTATCGGCATGAACATCACAACGCATTGCGTTTATCATCCCCAGTCCGCGGGATCAATAGAATGAGAAAATGGGACGTTAAAGACAAAACTAGCTAAATGCTGTGCAAACACAGGCCTCCCTTGGACAAAGGCGCTACCTTTGGTCCTAATGTACATGCGAATGCGTACACGATCTCGTTCCAATCTCAGTCCGTATGAGATTCTGTTTGCCAGGCCTCCTTATGTACTGTAAGGACAGAAATGCCAAAGGCGGCAATTCCCTCAACAGCTCTATGTGAACATGACATTTCTTCTGCTCTTTCTGACATAAGAAAACAGGTTTCAGCAGGTCTGCCTAAACCAGCTGAGGGACCACTGCATAAGCTCCAGCCTGGGGACTTTGTGGTGATCAAAAGCTTCAGGAGGAAGAACTGGCAGTCCAGACGGTGGGAAGGACCCTTCCAGATCCTCCTGGTCACTGACACAGCAGTCAAGGTCGCGGAACGATCCACGTGGGTGCACGCGACACACTGCAAACAGGTTCCGGACCCAGGAGAGGTGCCAGGTTCGCTAACACCTGCAACAAGTGACGAGCAGGTTCCCTGCTGAGTCACCTACGAGGGAAATCGATTCAGAGACCAGCCTGACAGATGGCGTTTCTATGCTATCTCTGAAATCAATCGGGGAAAAACTGGAGTTTTTCTCACTGATTTGCAAACAGAGGAGAGAAAGTGTGACCAACATACTGGTATTGTACCTTTTTGAACACAGCACATTCCTGAAAAAACAAAAACAAACACTCATTCTGTGGAGCTCTGATAGCTCTGACACTCACAGCACAATCCTTGTTTTTTTTACACTGAAGAACTGTTGACATTACTCTGTGACTCAGAGCAGTGTGCTCAGACACAGACAGACACACACAGGAGCGGAGTGCTGTGGTATGCGCACACATGGAGCAGCAGGACGACAAGTTGCTGAAATGGTACCCTCCGAGGAGATTCGGGGGGTCCAAATTTGTACTGAGTTTATTCTTCATTACTGCATTTGTGATTTTTGCATTCGTAATGTTAGAGAGATATGATAAACCGCTGACTGAAGTAACCATTTTTTCCAACACCACTTCTCCCAATGACACAGACACACCCAGACACACTAGGAACACTAGTGAGGAACATGGGAGGGGAAAGCGAGTGATGCGTTCCACAGTTTCTGCGTCTAGGAGTAGATGACGTTCAGAGTACAACAGGTATCACAGAGCTAATGTTACTATCATGGTCAACACTACATCCACTCTTATGCTTCAGCCCTGTGACTTTGTGTGGTGCGGGGAGCATGGAGCATCAATAGGAGAGAGAGAGGTATATGTTACATTGCAGAGGTGATGGACATTGGTTATTCCAGAGAAGGAGGACCCATATGTTCCTCATGGAAACAAGCTGTATGGTATACAGGTAATGCAGATTGGGGCTATGAGGTTCCTAACAACCACACAAACCTAACCAATAGATTATCAATAAAGAAAGTAAACTATTCCTCAACAGGCATCTTGTTAACATTGACCAATGCTCAGTATTCGGACCAAGGTTACTTTGTTGTGTGTATTATGACCTTAGGGAGGCTTCCCTGCGGATCTTTTTACCTTGAAGTAATCTCACCTCCCACATCCGACACAGAATCACCACATTTGATGCAGACTTTTGAAAGTTTATCTAACAGATGGGGATCTTCTGAGGAAAATGATGCATTCTCCACTAATGCATGGCTTGGCCTAGTTAAGAAGTTCACGTGTGATGTAGGGTATAATGACTCTTGTTATGTTTGTTCACTATTTCCCCACTCTCAGAAGCAGGCTACCCCAGTAAAACCACACACATTGAATCTCACAGAAGTTGTCTGTGCTCTGACAGCACTCAAGGATGTTAGAGAGGAGGGGGGTTAGTTCTATTCGGCTTTTATTCAACCTCCACCTTGTGGGGGTTTTGCGAATCACACTGTGCGTGCTCTGAATGGTACTATCTTTAAAACTAAAAATGGAAAAGCATCTGATAGTATAGGACAGTTTCACCATAGCCTTATGAAGAATTTGACGCATGCCCTATGCATTGAACGACCTCGTCGCATGGGTTCTCAGTATTTGGGGGTAACCACGGGTTGTCAGCGGACTTTGAATTGTACGTGCGCAACAGGGGATTTAAATATTAGTGCATGCTTACACTCCACACCGGGGTATCTTAGTGCTTCAGTACTGATACCATCTTTGAGTCACACCATGCGTTGGCCTGATGATTCTGGCGCAGGGTCTCTAGTGGATTATGTTTGGCTCTGTGGAGATCATTGGTATCAGATTTTGACTCCACGATGGGCAGGAAGATGTAGTATGATATATTTGACACCTGCCATTACAGTTATGACTTCCCTTGTGCATACAACTCACCACTATCCCATGTACGTGCCCACATCTGATGTTTCTACTAGAGAAAAGCAAGAGGTTACCAGCCCAGGAACTAAATTTGCAGCAGGCTTCTTTCCTTGGTATGGAACAGTAAACAATGCACATAATATTGATCGGGTTCAGGAAAGTCTTGAGAATTTGACTGCTATGATGATTTCAGGGTTTGGAGAATTTCCTCCTGTTATGCGAGCTATGAGAAACATGCTAATGCAACATCAGATGGGATTGGACCTATTGCTAGCAGCACAGGGGGGACTCTGTCACATCATAGGCACTCACTGCTGCACATTCATCCCAGACATTTCAGGAAACATCACTGACACCATTCACCACTTGAACCTACTTTTGACTAATCTCAAAGCACAGGACGTCCCAGAACACTATGCAGGATGGGACTGGTGGGCCTGGGTTTTTCAAGGGGGATGGAAGGCTTGGTTAGCTAGATTTGTTGCACCACTAATAACTTTGATGTTTGGTTTCCTGATCTGTGTATGCTGCATAATCCCACTAGTCAAGAAAATGGTCTCCTCCATCTTCATGCTAAATATGATACAGTATCAGGCACTTCAGAATACTGAGTCCTCTGACTTGTTTCGTCTGTCCAGGTATGATGATGAGGTCCTGGACACCGTTTCTGATACTGTGTGAGACTGATTAAAATTTTTGTTTTATTATTTTTACTTAGACGTGAACGCTTGCTATTATTAAAAAGGGTGCTAATGCTCATTCAGTTGTACTGCATGTACCTTTGAATTTGTATTCTCATATTTTGCAAAATATAATAAATGCTCAAAGACCAGACTTTGGTTTAATTCTCAAACAGTCTTCTTCTATTCGTTTTCATTTTTATCATTGATATTTACTAAACTCTGCTGCTGCAAGACAAAATTCCACCACAGTAGCCCAAATTATCACAATCTGCCCCATAACAAATTTGACCTGCCCAATCAAATAAAAAGTCGCCCAAACCGCACAATCTGGTAATAGTGTAAGGAGCCGCAGCAGTGGAAGATGGAGAGCTGATCATTTCTCACAGCTTTAAAAAGACAGAGGAAATGTCCCGTGTGAATGTAGTAGTGTAGCTCAACTTGACTGTCTGAACTGGCCCACAGGCTTTGCAACATTTGGCATTTTAGCATGCTACATAATGTGCTATCCAGTTAGTAAATAGCTAAAGGCGTTTTCAATAAAGCTGCAAAATTAGAAAAGATGGTAGTTTTTTTTTTATCCTTATCAATGTAAAGGTAAAGGTAACAACATGTGATTTGTCGTGCTAGTTTGTACTGTCCTATTCGTGATTTTATTCTGTGTTCAGTCACAATTTTTCGTATAAATGTTTGTCTGGATGCACCTGGTTTGAGTTATTTGTCTACCTTGTCAGCTGCTGTAATTTAGTCTATAAGGTATGTGAGGAGAGCTGAGTAAACAATGGCATTGGGTTTCTGTCTCTTTGTCAGCCTCTGTGCCTCTTTCCTGAAAGATGGAACTCCCACGGTGTAAATGTAAAGGTCAGCTGAAAGAAATGTAATGACATTTCTAACTAGAAAGGCATCGCAGACCTCTGCCAAAGCATGTCCTATCTCCCAATGTTGGAGATAGGACATGGAAGTGAAAACATAATTTGTGTATCTGCCCTGTGATTCAGATCCAAGGGTTCTTCCTTGCCCATGCTACACCCTTCTACCAAGTTTCATGAAAATAATAACCTCCTTGGCGGACATAATTATCTGCCTCAGGTTTGTTAAACATTCAATCAAGCTGCTGAGGAGTTTTACCGTACCAAGATTTCCCCGGAGATGGGTGTGTAAACCTGAGTCCACGTAGAGGATTAAGACCGACTGCCCCTGGGTCTCTGAAAAACTTTCTGCTTGCGGTAGTGATAGGAACAAAGCAACCGCTAATTCAAGAACTACTTTTCTTTCTCTCTCTTTTTCCTTTTTACTTGCTCTGTTAAAAACCACAACGGGAGAGTAAGGTATGACTTAGTCAATTATAATGCAATGACTGCTATGTTTAATGTCTCTCTCATAAGTCACTACAGTATGTTGAAAGCGTTTTGTTATTGGTCTTGTGAGGGATTGGACTCTAACGTTAACACATGTAGTTTATAGTACTAGTTAGCAGTAAACAAGCCGGCCGTTTTTCTTAGGAATGCCGGGCTCGTATTAGAATGAACGGTGAAGATCCTCAGAGAGTAACCGATCCGTCAAAGGACTGATAAGACGGCAGATCAGACTGTAAGATATTCAGCACTTTGTGTTGGTATTTTGTTTCAAAATTATTTGAGATTAGGTTGAGCATTCTAGCTCTGCAAGTCAAGGAGCGAAGTGTATACGTTCATAACCTGTGACTGCCTCCTACTGACTACAGTGGCCCCATAAGCCAAAAAGCGCACTGACGATTATCATAAGGTGTGGATCTGTAGAAACAATGTGCTTTTGTCATTATTTTTATTTTTTTTTCTTCTCTTTCCTATTCCGAATGCCATGTATTGTGGTGCGTTTGATTATCACAGCACTTTGCTGTTGGCATGTTGCTGTTCAGCGGTTATGTGCGATATAATAATATATATACATTTTCTTTCTTTTTGTTGAAAGGGAGCTAAGCTTTTTTTTTCACCTTAAAAAAAAGGAAAACAAATGGTTATTTGCATTGCATAGCTCTGTTAATCTTGTACTCTGAAAACCAATAAACACAGTATAAACATTTTTTTAAAAAACATTCAATCAAATATTTCTTCACAAATATAAACCAACCTACCCCGAGACCAGCAGTCATATGTTATCTTCAAGGTTGTTTCCATTGTTGGATAGAATCCAAATTGAATGAATACTGGATTATTCGGTTCACATGGCGGAAATTGAAGTTAGAATATGTTTCAATTTAGCCCATTAAGAACATTAGCTCTTTTGTAATGTGCTTGCCTCAGTGACCTATCAGTCAGCACTGTTCAATTCTTCAGTATTAAGCTTTTTATCTAACTATAAAGAAAGAAATCTCTCTGTGTGAGTGTAGTCACTTTATGTCTCACTAACCACATAGAATCAATAGGCATCCTAGGAAAACACGGTTTCAGGAAGGGGAGAGCAACAACAGACAACCTTCTCCAACTATCAGAAGAGATCTACAGAAACTTTAATAAAAATAAATAAATAACTAAAAACTACTGGACACCAACCTCAAACTCCCAAAACTCACCCAATCCATAATTTCAAGCTTTCTGGATAACAAATCAAAGTTAAAGTTGCTTCCAACATCTCAACACCTTTTTGCCCCCAAGCAGAAGTTCCACAGGGTGCATTTCTGAGCCCATTTCTCTTCCTTATATACATCTCTGACATCTACTACCCCCCAGCCATCATAGTCAAAGTTTCACAGTTCACAGACAACCTCTGCTACTGGTCCAGCTCCAAAAATCCAAACCTAGCAGCAAAGAAACTTCATACATGCATTAAAGGAAATAGAAACCTGGACAAACGTGGAGAATGAAACTGAACCCTGCCAAGACACAATGGGTCCTCTTCACTAAGAACCAACACCTGCAACCCAACAACATCAACCTATCACTAAACAATCAGAAAATGAATATTAGCAAAGAAGCAACATTTCTCGGTGTAACATTTCAGAACAACATCACCTGGACAAAAGACAATAATAACCTGGAACAAAGAGCAAACAACAGATTGAACTACCCGCGTGTATGTCTACGCCGAAGAACGGGACGTTGCATTTGGAGCTATCCGCGTGTATATCTACGGCAGAACGGGACGTTGCATTTGGAGCTATCCGCGTGTGCAGCGGACGGGTTGGGTTTAGGAAAAGAACAACAGGATGGTTGGATTTAGGAAAACAATAACGGGATGCAGGACAACAACGGCACGGTTGGGTTTAGGAAAAGAAGAAAGCAACGGTTGGGTTTAGGAAAAGTAACACGTGGGACATGATCCCCTGTCTCCTGGGTGAAAGTCCTGTGTTGTTCTATTTTTTGATAGTGGTCTTACTGACATAAAAATGCAAACAAGACAGTATGGGTAATACAAATACCCACCCATCCCTACTGAGAGGTTCCATTATCCATAGATGTTAGAGTTGGGTATTTATCTTCTCATCTAACGTGCAGGGAAGAAGCAAAAAAAGAGTATTTACCAAAGCCTCAAACTATTCCTTTAAGTCTACTGTCGAGACAGCTTTTCAACACCTATGAAATAATCAGAATCTGATTATTTCTCTCTATCAGATATTGACATTTTACAGTAATCCATGCACTTATTTCTTCAGGACTTTGTCGACCACATTGTTCAGAACACTCCTGCTAGGATCCAAACCAGAAAATGTGCTCACAACACAGCGATCGCTGTCAATACATGTGAGAGCAGGATGCCCCTACTGTGAATAAAAAATGACCTTTAGTGTATGGTGGCCCTGAGAGCTCGACACACTGAAAATTAAGAAAACATGCAAATACACGCAACACAAGAAAATGTAGGACGACACACAAAAAAATCAATTTCCACACACATGCAGCATTTACGAGACGTTGACAAAGCATCTTCACCAACTGGACGACACACGGAGAATTAATTCTATTACACAAAAAAGTGATGGACACAGATGAATGAAAACGTATCTCGGCCTCTCTGACTGACATTTCTTCTTGGATGTCCCAACACCATCTGAAACTCAACCTTGACAAGACTGATCTCCTTTTCCTTCCAGGGAAGGGCTCTCCTACCCAGGACCTGACTATAATAACTGACAACTCTGTGGTACTCCCCACCCAGACTGCTAGAAACCTGGGTGTGACACTTGACGACCAACTCTCCTTTACTGCCAACATTGCTGCAACTACCTGATCTGTAGATACATGCTGCATAACATCAGAAGGATACGTCCCCTTCTAACGCAGAAGGTGGCTCAGTTTCTGGTTCAGGCTCTAGTCATCTCACGTCTAGACTACTGTAGATTATATATCCTTGACGTTCCACTTCCGGGATTGCTCCGTTGCCGCCAGAAAATCCGCAGGATTTCGATTATTTAGGCCGGATATCCGTTGCCTTGGGCTTCCTTTGTGTTGGCATTTTAAACTCCGGTGGATTTCTGAGGACTATGGTTAACTGCTCCTCAGATCTCTGCAGGGTAAATCCAGACAGCTAGCTAGACTATCTGTCCAATCTGAGTTTTGTGTTTCCACCAAAACAAGTTCCTTCCGAGCCTATTTTGCAGCGGCACCTCAGCTTTGCTCCGGTGCTCAGCACCGCCAAAGACGATTCCGGATGCTATGTGGAGTAGCCAGACTCTCCTCCAGCGCGCTTTGGAGGAGGGTCTGGCAAAGCGAGACTAAGACTACTGCAACTCCCTCCTGGTTGGCCTGCCTGAATGTAATGTGCCAGCCGGCCCCTGCAGCTCATTCAGAACGCGGCAGCCCAACTGGTCTTCAACCTCCCCATGTTCTCTCACACTACACCGCTCCTCCGCTCTGTTCACTGGTTACAAATTGCTGCACGCATCCGGTTTAAGACTCTAGTACTTGCATACAGCTTACCAGGACATGGTTAAACCCTACACCCCAGCCTGCCCACTTTGCTATGCATCAGCCAACCTGCTTGCTGTCCCCTCACAGCGAGCGACATCTAATCACTCAATGAAATCGCGACTGTTTGCTGTCCTGGCTCCTAAATGGTGGAACAAGCTCCCTATTATCATCAAGGACGGCCAAAAGCCTACACATCTTCCCCTGCAGGCTAAAAACACATTTCTTCCGACTGCACCGCGGATAAAAAAAACCAAAAAACATTTAAATACATTTTTACAGCTGCACTTTCATATGGCTCTTTGTAGCTTTGCTTATTTAAAGCTAATGTACTTGCACTTACTACTTGTCTGGAGTTTGTACCTTCAGGGTTGAAAGCACTTAATTGGAAGTCGCTTTGGATAAAAGCGTCAGCTAAATGACATGTAATATAATGTAATGTAACATGCAGCCGTTTGTGGATTATGAAGTTATCAAAGTTGGCTATCCATCAGTGGTGTTGGAAAATGACCCAAAGTTTAAGTTTTTTTATTATTATTTTTTATTTCTTATTTTAACATTGTTGGCATGATTCCGATATCTGCTCTTAACCTCCTGTAGCCTTTTTATTATTATTATAATATCTGAATCATGAGATTACAATGACAGATAGCAGACTTCAGTAACTTAATAAGAAACAAACCATGGCAACAACTAGCATGTCCCAGCGGTGTGCATCACTTTTTAGTGTCCCCTGGAAACTGTTTCCATTGTGTTGGGAGATCTCTATATGCAACGCATATTCTAAATGCTGCGCGTGTGTCGTCAAATTGATGTTTTTGTGCGACGTGAAGTTGGTTAAAATGTTTTCTAAAGGCTACGTGTGTCGTCAAGTTGGTGAAGATGTTTCTTCATTTGCATGGGCTTTGTATTTCTGCATGTTTTCTTCATGTGCAGTGATTTGAGCTCTCAGGGCCACCATAAAGAAAGTAAAGAAAATGAGATGCAGTGCCACGTAGGCCAGTGTTTCTCAAACATTTTCAGACCAAGGACCCAATAAAAGAAAAAAACTCACGGACCACCTAAGTGACAAAATATCCCCCAAAACAATAGGCCTCCTACTTTAACAGTATGTTACAAATGGCAGGCAAATCAAATGCTATATATCACTCATTGTCTCTGTTGCCGTCTTAATGAGGAAGAATGGTGCTGCTTATGGTGAGACACCAGGGAAGCAATCGATCCATCTTGTCAGTTGGCAGTAAGCGTAAACTTCATTCCTCCATATATCCTTCACGTCACGCTGATCATTTGAGACGTAAACTGAAGGCATTGTCACAAAATGGTCGGCTTCATTGCTGTCTGACAACACAGAAAAACAGCCAATTCAAATAATAATGTTTAAATGTATACACACGTTTATTGAAAACAACAAATCTATGTTCCTCACTGTCTTATAGAGTCGCCTGCAGACACTGTTTGTATTTTACAGTACAGGCCAAAAGTTTGGACACACCTTCTCATTCAAAGCGTTTTCTTTATTTTCATGACTATTTACATTGTAGATTCTCACTGAAGGCATCAAAACTATGAATGAACACATATGGAATTATGTACTTAACAAAAAAGTGTGAAATAACTGAAAACATGTCTTATATTTTAGATTCCTCAAAGTAGCCACCCTTTGCTTTTTGATAGTGCTGCAAACCCTCTTGGTTCGCTCAATGAGCTTAGATGGTAGTCACCTGAAATGTGTTTTCACTTCACAGGTGTGCCTTGTCCGGCGGGTTAATTAGTGGAATTTTTCCCTGTGGTATTAATGGGGTTGGGATCATCAGTTGTGTTGTGCAGAAGTCAGGTTAATACACAGCCGATAGCTATCCTTGGACAACTGTTAGAATTCATATTATGGCAAGAACCAATCAGCTAAGAAAATAGAAACGAGTGGCCATCATTACTTTAACAAATGAAGGTCAGTCAGTCTGGAAAATGGCAAAAACTTTGAATGTGTCCCCAAGTCGCAGTGCGCAAAAACACAAGCCGCTACAACAAAACTGCGCTCACATGAGGGACCCCGGAAAGGAAGACCAAGGGTAACCTCTGCTGCTGAGGATAGGTTCATCCGAGTCACCAGCCTCAGAAATTGCAAGTTAACAGCAGCTCAGATTAGAGACCAGATGAATGCCACACAGAGTTCTAGCAGCAGACACATCTCTAGAACAACTGTTAAGAGGAGACTGCGCGAATCAGGCCTTCATGGTCAAGTAGCTGCTAAGAAACCACTGCTAAGGAGAGGCAACAAGCAGAAGAGATTTGTTTGGGCCAAGAAACACAAGGAATGGACATTAGACCAGTGGAAATCTGTGCTTTGGTCTGATGAGTCCAAATTTGAGATCTTTTGTTCCAACCGCCGTGTCTTTGTGCGATGCAGAAAAGGTGAACGGATGGATTCTACATGCCTGGTTCCCACCGTGAAGCATGGAGGAGGAGGTGTGATGGTGTGGGGGTGCTTTGCTGGTGACACTGTTGGGGATTTATTCAAAATTGAAGGCATACTGAACCAGCATGGCTACCACAGCATCCTGCACTTTGTTAAGTACATAATTCCATATGTGTTCATTCATAGTTTTGATGCCTTCAGTGAGAATCTACAATGTAAATAGTCATGAAAATAAAGGAAACGCATTGAATGAGAAGGTGTGTCCAAACTTTTGGCCTGTACTGTACATTAAAAACATATTTTACCAAATGACCACTCTTTGAGAAAAACTGATAGGCTACATACAATACATGCTAAAAAGCATGGTGCACTTTTTTATTTTTTTACTAGCAGGTGTGTGGTGTAACAAAAGAACAGAGGACAACAAAAAAGATAGATCCCTAGCTGAAGCTTTCTTTTAAGATTATTTATTTGGGCATTTTTAGGCCTTTAATTCCACAGGACAGATGAAGACACGAAAGGGGAGAGAAAAGGGGAATGACAAAGTAAACATCTGTATATGTGCGCCGCTTTTTTACAATCACTTTGGCACTAATTTCAGAACCTTGACGTCATTTTTCATAACTCTAGACACAAAACTCACAACCAATAATCAAAATGCAAATTTTTTCAAAACTAACACTTTTTTCAGTTGCTTGGATACAATACACATAAACATTTGTTTTGTTCATTTAACAAAGATCACCTGTTCAATATGACACAACTTAACATCACAGTACTACTATTTCAAAAAGCAATTCACACATTACATTTCAGATGATTGTCTATTCATTTCATTACAATCATCTAACTATCAACTGATACAACTACTCGAAATGATAAGTAACTGTTACATTACTCTTATTGAATAGTTGTATAGAAACAAACAATATTCCATGTTTATATCATGAAAGTTTCAAGATAACGAGATTCATTGTCACCAGTTAGCGTGGAGCCTGAACCAATTAGACTACATGATCTATGGATGTAATATTTCATCATCATTCTTTACTGTAATGTACTACTGTTTATCAGACACTGTTTCTATGGTCCCATGTACCATCTTTGAGACTATTTACAGTATTGACAGAACTGCACTGTCAATTGCTTGGAATTGCTTTTCCAATTCTGTCAACTTGTTACTGATGATATATATATACATATATATATATATATATATATATATATATATATATATATATATATATATATATATATATATATATATATATATATATATATATATATAGTATATACTGCTTAGTAGCCAGCAGATCAGACTGGGGTTGTACCGGGCAGCTTCCAGGTATGAATGTGACAGGTCATCATTGCAAATGAGAATTTGTTCTCAATCGACTTACCTGGATACTGTAAATAAAGGGTAAATACAGTAAATATATATATATATATATACTCGTACCACATTGGTCTGTAGTATTCTCTCTACTACTGCAGTACTTTTACAGGGATATATTTATATGTAGTACCATAATGAAACATGTATCACCTCTTTTGTACTACAATATTTAATGATTGTACGAACGATGACACAGTGAAACTATGGGTAGCTTGTGTGTGGGTGATCTAAAGTAACGTTTCAATGGTATTTCACAATCAATTTGTCTTTTGAACCAATGATTGTGCAAGTGCAATATTTCTTTAAAGATATGAATGCACAATGCAATGTTTTGAACACTGGACAGCCTGTGTTACAAGCAATGACTGTTTTGAGTTTTGTGTCTAGAGTTTTGAAAAATGACATCAAGGTTCTGAAATTAGTAGCAAAGTGATTGTAAAAAAACTGTAACTGAGCTAACCCGGCCACCCTAGCTGAAGCTTTCTATTCCTTGTTGTGAGACCACTCTGAGGCTACTCATCAAATTGGAGCCACAAATCTGTGAAATGGTGCCATTGACTTTGCTGTTTGAACACATTTTCACACCAAAGCTGTAGGTTGACCATCACTGCACCACAATAATAATGATCATAACTGGTTACATCTTGAGCAGAAAATAAAGTCACATAACCAAACAATTTGTTTTCACTTCAATGTTTTTATTTATCGCGCAACATAAAACAATATTGTGGGGTTTTTACCACATACACTATGTATTCACATGATACACCATACAGCTACAAAGAGAGAGAGACTGAACAAAAACACTTTTTTTTTTTTTTACATACTGCATCCTTGACATGAAAATAAAGAACCAAGAGCAATCCTAAAACTCAAATGTAGCTGCCAGTTGTGTAGGTTCATTTTTCTTTTTTGTACGAGCCAGGGTCCAAGTCTCTATCTCAAATTTGGAGAGTGTTCATTAAAGTAGGTGTTCAATCAACTTCTAAAAGTGGGCCACACACAGTGAGATGCATATCTATATCTGTATGTGTGTGTGTGTGTGTGTGTGTGTGTGTGTGAGAAAGACAGAATATACAAGAATAAGAGAGGGGTGGAGTAAAAGAAGTGCATGACCAGGGAGAAGGGAGGAAGTACACAATTACTCTTCTTGTATTGTTCAAATATCTTAGCATTCAGTTAACATGAACATGTACAACATACTCAAAAGATCATTTCAATAGCCTTCGGTACTTGCTGTACCAAATGTGAAACCCCAAAAACAGTCCTCATATATGATTCTATATCTCATCCTAGTTTTAATGAGTTCAAGTACAATATGGAATGAATATTAATAGAGAATGTGATCAACTCTTTGAGTGCCACCCCTGCCCTCAAAAAGAGATGGGAATTTGTAGCATCGTAACAAAAGACTTTTCAGTCAGCACCTGGGCAGCTTCCCATCCCGTTGAAACTGCTTGAATCAAAAGTATACTTCTCTTGACATTCGAAGAGCTCAGAAAAATATCTGTGGTAATCATTTATCCCTCGCACTTTTTTTTTTTTTTACACAGTGAATTTTAAGGTGCAGCATCATAGCACCAGCTGACTGACGCCCTCATCTCGGTTCGTGTTTGGGAAGAGGCCTCTCATGAGAACCATCCACCAAACTTGCGAGACATTTAGAAATTTACAGTCATTAAGATATCATGTACACTGTATCCTCAGCACCCATTGTTAGGCAAGTGTGTGTGTGTGTGTGTGTGTATATAATGTTATGGTTAAAGAGTAAAATGGGCTGTCACTGTACCAGTCCCAGCCCCTGCACCAGTCAAACTACTGTCGGCCGTGACGTGTGTATCATATGATGAATTATTACAAACGAGCATGGTATGTAATCTTCCACAGGGGCATCATGATTTTTACGCCAATTTCATACTTAATATAATGAGAACTAGAATAGATAATGATAGATACATCTAAACAAGCAGGGAGGCGGTCTCTTACCTGATAGTCTAACACAACTGACAAAGATTGCTGGGCTATTACTCGCTAAAACATCTCTCTCTGATTCACCTCAGACTGGCTCTGCAACTACCCCCCCCTTCCCCCCCCCTTTGGATGCGTCCCTGCACATGAATGGGTGGTACATTTATAGGGCAACTCTACTGATATTAAGGGAAAAAATTTCAACATTTTGGGAAATATTAGACTTTGATGAGAAGATCAATACCGCTCTCATTTCTGTACGCTAAATATAAAAGCTACAGCCAGCGGCCGTCAGTTAGCTTAGCATAAAGACTGGAAACAGGGGCAAACGCCTAGCTTGGCTCTGACCAAAGGTCACGAAATCTGCCTACTAGCACTTCTAAAGCCCTATTGCTTCATCCATACAAAAACAGTCAATCTTACAGGAGTTTATGTGCCAGACGATGTCTTGGCACGTAACCACCATAAACCACAACTTGAGCAACAGTATGTAACTTTTCCTCCCCCTGTAGGGGGACCGAAGAGGGAAAAGTTACATAGTGTTGCTTTAACTGGTTTAAACCAGTTAAATTTTAGATCATGTGTGCTGGGAGGTGGATTTTGTTACCTGTTCACAGAGCCAGGCTAGCTGTTTCCCCCTGTTTTCCATCTTGGTGCTAAGCTAACCAGCTGCTGGCTCCAAATACTTAGTAGTATCAATCGTCTCATCTAACTCTCGGCGAGGAAGTGAATAAGCACATTTCCACACATTGTCGGGTTCACGGCTACCTTTCTAGATTTGTCCTTAGCTTACTGCCAATAGATCATTGTCGTCGAGGTTTTTTTAAGCTTAAATTGAAATTTGATTGGGGATCCTCCAGTTATAGTGGCCGTCGTCAGTGAGTCAGTCAAGTGGGGTTACGCGTTACATAATTGGGCTGATGAATTTGTGACAAGTCTCTGTCAGTTACATGCTGACAAGGGGTACAGTACTTACGAAAGCAAAACCACAGTGTTACTAAGCACACATTTACACACAACACATTGGGACCAAGTGTTGTTTACTGTTGTGGAGGGCTGTCAGAGACTTCAAAATACCCCCTTGTCATTCATGGTTCAGGTACTATCCTCACCAGTTAAATAATCTTACCTAAATATTTTAATATTTACATTTGTATCTCTCTCTTGAGAAAAAACCAAAAAAAACAAAACTAAGCTTCAAGTTGTCAATAATCGGCTCTTTCTTTTTGTCATTAAAATCAAGATTAAAAGTGCTTTTATAAATCTTTTCTTCTCTATGTACAATTTGTATTAGCTATATAAAAAAAGATGGAAAAA
Source organism: Perca fluviatilis (assembly GCF_010015445.1). Classification (NCBI taxonomy): domain Eukaryota; kingdom Metazoa; phylum Chordata; class Actinopteri; order Perciformes; family Percidae; genus Perca; species Perca fluviatilis. Next base: position 6,794,089 of record NC_053117.1, on the reverse strand, counting down.
AAACCAATAACATCAAAGACAATCATTATCATCATCATCATCACCATGTAGTAATAAATAAGAGTAAAAAAAGGAGGTTAAAATGAGTGTGGAGATCTAGAACACACAAAGGGACATATGCATGATTCTCTGCCCTCAGTAGCAAGTTGTGATTGTGACCAGTGTCTCTACAGCGTGAGGTAGAGAGCTGGAGACCCTCGGGAGAGGTAACAGGGTCTTTCACAGATGACCAGGGCCTTGACTCAAACAACCCCCCCAGCAGCCAGGAGTCAGCCTGTATCCAATTCTATTAGCCGCTCATTTTCATTTTCGACACATGTTGCAAGCAAACCATGTCACTGCTTGAATTCAATTAATCAAATAGTAACATGGTCGATGCCTGAAAACGAAAAAAAAGAGCCATCCAGGCTCTCAAATAGTCTCTCTCTTTGGCTTTTCTCTTTCACGCACCCATGCGTGCGAGTCATTTTAAGACCCACGCATGCAAAGTGAGAGATTCAATGCACTTGAATTTGGCGCCAACTCCCAGAAGCTCCAGTCATTTTCCAAGGTCTCCCTTAAGCTCTTAGTACTATTGTTTGCTCTGTGAATGGGTTACGAACAATGCACCGAATGACTGTGCTTTCTCTGCCCTGTACAGTGTACTTAGTTTGAGACCAAACCGCTTTGCACCAATAAACTGCAAAAAAGCACCTCAAAATGAACCAGTTGTCGAGCCCAATGACAGAGCTGCAACCACAGGGCGGCCACTTTGACTGGCTGGCTCTGTGGTGACAAGGTGCCTGCAGAAGGAAGCGCCTCCCTCTGCTCTATAGATGACAGCACCATGCAGAGGAAGGAGTGGGCCTTTCACAGTAAATCAAGTGTAATAATAGGAGAGCACCAGAGTGTGTGTGTAGGAGCACCAAAAGCACTGCTGTCCCAACACTGTTTCCTTCTGCTTAAACCTAGGATTGGGCTTCCCTAAAAGCTTGTCCAGACTTCATTCACATTTGCGCCACAAGGGGACAAAGATCAACTTTCCCTTGAGCTGCTTTGGTGAGTCCCATCCATGGTCAGCAAACAGGCTGTGAGATCCTCCTCTACTGGCCATGGATGGTTAAAGTAGCAAGGCAAGGCTCTACTGGCTTCTGAATGGATCTCAAGTGCTTGCAGGTTTGTTTGTACAAACCACTTTGAAACAGCAGTCACTGCTGCCCTCTAGAGTTTAAACTCAGAGGTGCTCACCCCTACTTGAATGTTATAGTAAGATAAAGTATGCCACCTGTGGCAGATCTGGGTCAAATGGCATTTGCAAATAGTAGCGCTTATTTTAGCCTCTGTGAAGTACAGTTAAACATTAACATCCACTGAAGCAATACATCCCATCATTCTGCTACTCCACCTCGGGCAAAACAAATTGACATTTGCAAATACTAGTTGAGCCAGATTAGAGTTAGAGCACCTAAGTACAGCATCAAGTGCCATGAAGAGTAGTGGAATGAAAATCTATCAGAGCTGGAAATTGAGCACCAGTCAAAAGCTGGAGGGGTGCAGAAGAGGAGGAGCACGCCATCTGACGACAAGAGAAGCAGCAACGTTTTCTCCAAATGTGATTTAAACGGCAATCGCAATTATTTTTAATCTGGGCATTCTTTTCCTACGTTTTGCATCACGACACTTTTGTTTATAACTTTAAAATTTCAGTGTTAGCCTTCTAGGGGCTCTGTCATAAAACAAACTGTTAAAACCAAGCACTGCTCTTCAGCTGTATTCATGTAATATCAAAGAAACAGCCTCCAATTGAAAGAGTCCTTTTATGTGTTCTACTTCTTGCAGTGGTCACATCAAAATAGGTACAGTACAATTGTTTGTATCAGTGCAAATACAACTGATGAGATTCTGATATACACTGCTTAGTGCGTTGACAGCTGACTTTGGTGGAGCCCTGTCTTTCCTTCCTTCTTTCTTCTGTTCTCACCAGTTGTGTAGATAATAATAGAATATATTGTATTTGTACATAATGCTGGGAGACTGAATTGCACAGATTTTCCCAACTAAAACCGAAATGACGCAAATACTAAGATCCAGGCAATAGAAAATAAAAAAAGGATTTTGGCAGTACAGTGTTACTGTCCTTTGTGTTTTGTGCTGCATTTCCACTGCATGGTACGGCACGGCTCTACTGTTTTTTGGGGTTTTCCATTAACAAAAGTTGTGGATAGTACTTGGTACCACCTTGGCCGAGGTTCAAAGCGAGTTTAAACACTGCAGACCACTGATTGGTCAGAGAGAATCGTCACTAGTGCGACAGGGGACATCCTGCACAAACCTGCCATTTAAAATAGACAAGTTACCGTGACTGCAATTTAGTTATTCACTCGCCCCAGATTTTAAAAGATGGCAGCCCGCGAAAACTACGACGTACACTACGCTGTCCACTACACCACGGTGCAGGAATGTTGCAGATGAAAAGATCCAGCGAGTATCGCTTGAAGATGCAGATCACAGCAGTTTCACGCAATGTCGTTATGGCGACCAGCTGAGAATCCAGCCTACACTAACAGGGTACTATCCGCAGTGAAAAGCGAAATAGCACCTGGTACCAAAAAGAAAAAATGTAGTTGAGTCAAGTCGAGCCGAACCATGCAGTGGAAATGAGGCATTAGACAGCTGCTGCTGCATAAGCAACGTACATCTGAACACAAAACTAGGAAATAGAGCCCAGGTTAATAATAATATTATTGATCTTTTATGGAGGGCTAAACTGCCTTAAAATCAAAGATACATATCTGTCTATGTCAAAATAGAGATAGATATCTAAGGCAAGCCTACTGGAAAGGCTTCTTTTCTTCTTTTTTATATACGTACATATGATTAGTGTAACATTGATTTGCTGTCTTGCCAGGCAGATAATGGCTCCTCCTCCAAGTACAGCTGGAAGATTGACAAGAACAAAGAAAATCCAAAACAGAAAAAGGGGTACACGTTTTCCAAACATGGAAAAAGCAATTGTCTGAGTCTGACCGACTCAGACTGATTGATTTAAAAAAATATATAACCAAAAACAATCACATCATTAATAATAACATTAATGAAAACAGCAATAATAAAAAACAAACAAGTCTTCATTATCATAATACCTGTAATAACAACATTGACAGTAACAATAGCAATCATAATAATATTGATAATAATAGCAATAATTAGAATCATTAAAATTCTATGAACAAGAAAAAGCAATGGAGTTCCTCTCCAGGGAAGAGAGAGGAAGAGCACCACAGGCAGTGGGTCTGAAGCCCAAACCACTGCCTGACATGAGGTAAAAAACAATAAAAATGTCCCCTCCTCCTCCAAGTGGACTGCGGAGGGGGCAGGATGGAGAGATGCCAGACTGCGGGACGGCTGAGAGACATTCATCCTGCTCATCGCTCTCTCCAGCCCTCCACTGCACCACTCTGTAGTTATCAGTCTGTTTGTGTCTGTCTGACCTCAGACAAAGTGGCTGTAGGGCCCAGTGAGGCGGGTGAAGGCATAGGGAGACACAGTAACAATAGAGGAGGTGTGGAACGTGGGGGCTAACCGCGTCACTGGCCCCTCCCTCTTGTCTTTACATTGTCCAGGTCCAGGACTGGCACCTGCCACCGTAGCCCCCCACTTGCGTTTCTTCCCAAGGGCCTTGATGTCATCCTGGGAGAGGCCAAGGAGAGCTGCTTCCTGCTGCCTCTGCAGCGCTCGCTCTGCCAGCAGCTTCATTTTGGCCTCCCATATAGCCAGGCCGTGCATGGGCTGGTTGAGGTTCTTGTGCTGGTAGAAGACCAGGGAGATGCGGGTAGGGTGAGAGCGATCGGGCTTTTTGAGAGGAGTGGTAGCATGTAGTTCCCGACGGGCACATTCAATCAGGATCGAGCCATGAGCGGGTGCTACCGCTACGCCACCAATGTTGGGATCCAAGAAGTTGTGCTCACTGTCAGACCACACCTCATCATCATCCTCCTCGCGGCCCTGGGTGCTCTCAACATCACTCTCAGCCCGGCCAGGATTCCAGCAGGCCTGATCTGACTGCTGCAGGGCATCAGGGAAGAGGCGACCCTCAGGGGCAGGGGACGGGGTACTGCCTGCCAATGAACCTCCACAAGACTTCCAGGCCTTCTCTTGGAGCCCAAGGGGAGTGGAACACCGACTCTCCCCAGTCTTGGACCAGATCTTGTCAGGGTAAGCTCCTGCAGGATTGCTGTGCTTCAAACCAGGGCTATGTGCCATAGGCCCCATGGCCCAAGCATTCGGCTGAGGACTAGGACAAGGGCTGGCCCAGTACCTGGGGGTTCCTGAGCCTGGGGTGCCTGGCTGTGGTGTAACTAAGCCTGAGTGAGAGCTGCCAGGCTGTGGTGTACCTGGGCGAGGGGTGCTCGGGTGTGGGGTGGCAGGGCGTGTGGACCCTTGGTGTATGTTACCTGGGAACGCTGTGAGTAGGTGAGGGGACGGAGATGGAGAGGGAGGTACCTTGAGTGACGGCGATGGGCCAGGGGAAACCATCAGGGCATTTGAGCCAGGGTATGTCCACTGCTGGGGGTAAGGAGAGGGCTGTCGCTGCTGGGGATGCTGGTGAAACTGCTGCTTGTCTGGGTTCAACAATGAGGCTTCAGGACTTAGTTTAGTTATGATACTTCCATTAAGCTTGTGCCCAGGCCAGGCTGCAGGCTTGGGGGTGGTGCTAGGTGTGTTGACACCAGCTTGGCTCTGCATTGTGCCTTCATAGACTGGCACATCCATAGGCTCCTGTTTGATGACTGGAGTGCCTCTGTTGGAGGATTCAGAGCAGACAGAGGAAGGACGGGACTGGTTGTAGTCTGCAGGCTGGGTGTAAGCGCTGTGGTTGGCTTGCTCTGGGTGGCTGGGGTACGACTGGGCCAGTCTGGCCTGAAGGCTCTGAATATCAGGCTTGGTGTCAACCTGGACAGCCTTGCTGCCTGCTTTGGGCAAAGAGCCATTTCGACCCTCGTAGGTCCTCAGCTTAGGGGGGAAAAGTGCATTGGGTGGATAGTTGTAGTAGCCATAGTGCATTGCGGGCAGATTGTGGTGGTAACCGTTTACTGCGTCTGGTGCAGAGGGCTGGCCAGTTGGGGGGAGGCCTCCCCTTGCATAGTAGGCAGGGTGTGGATAGATGTTGCTGAACGGGTCTGTTGCCTGCACAGGGTATCTCTCTATTGATCCGTTGAAGGGCTCCTTCTTGATGTTAGGCTTCACTTCCTGTTTTATAATTGCTGAATATTTAAAACAAAGGAAAGGTAAATTACATACTAAACTTTAAATGCATTTTAGTTTTTAATTGTTTATGTCTTCTGTTTTATTTGAGTTCTGTTACACTCTGCTTGCAGATTAGGGTTAGAGTAAATGCATTTTAAAATACCTAACAAGGCCCCAAGTCAAGCAATTTAAAATAATGTGCCTTACAGTCTGGACATCTGTTGAACACAATCAAAGTACATTATGAGTGACACAAAAACAAACAACTAACCTTTATTGCCTTGGGGTTGAGGGGAACCGGTGATGCAGACCTCTTCCTTGACCACTGTTTTCTCTGGTGTCTCCCCTGCCTGCTGCATGAGTTTATTTTTCTTCTTCTCCGAGTTGGCCTTTTTGGCCTCCAGTCGGCGCTGTCGGCAGGACTTGGCAGGTTCGGGCAACTTGCGTACCTCACGGCGGAAAGCCTGAAGCACATGGATGGCTCCCGTCTGCATCTTCAAACGTTGGCCCTCTTCACTGCCGAACTCATCAGTCTGGGAGATCCTGTAAAGAGGCAACACATGGAGCTGCTCATCCTCAGGGATCTCCTTCACTGAACGGTTGTCCTCCTTAGTTAAAGTACACACCTAACAGAGAGAGAGTGGAAGAGCAAGATTAAATGTAAACTGTGTCAAGGTACAAAAACATCAACACTTTTTATTTTACTTATTAAAAGAGTATGGTGAGTGAACTTACCACTGTGCAACCATTGTAGAGGTTGTGCTGGTCCTTGTGAGCGTGGGCACAGAAGTCCATGCAAGCAGTGACTCCAGAGAACGGGCGGCCTTCCTTCAAGCCCAGCCTGCAGTCTGGAGCCTTCGACTCTGTCTGGCACTGAGGAAGAGGACATTCAACGTTCAAGATAGACACACATACAGCAGTTACATTTCTCCAAGGCAGCACTTCACAGGTGTTATTTGTCATTTTGAAAAAAATAACTTTTATAAGTTAAGTCAATCCCTGTCAGTAGATTCTTTTCTGTTTCTCAGTCTTTGTGCAAAGAAGCAAGGAGTGAATGGTCTGGTGTACAGTACAGTACTGTGTTGTATGTGAGGAAGATGACAAATATAGTTCATACCTGCAAACTCAGAAGGGCTGAAAAAGGTGACACATCACCCATCACCCCCAAAAAAAAGCAAAAGGCTGGCGAGACGAATTTCAGCAACATAGACTGTTGTTGGAATCCTCTCCAGTGAAATACAGACACACTTTTACACTGTTTAGCTGTCAGCGTGTTTCAGTTCCCTCTAACGTCCATTTTCGGAGCATCAGAGAGAAGCGCAGGCATTTAAGTGGCAACTAAATAAGGCACCGAAATACGCATTGCTATTCGGTCCGGTAGATAACGGTCGTTAAGGCACTGGTGCCGTATTAGCACCGGGTCCCCCCCCCCCAAAATAAAAACTCTTCGGATCTACACGATTCACGTGGATGACATTTTCCCATTCAAAACGGCGATTTTCGACGAAAAGCGGGTTTGCAGGTATGATAGTTAGTGGCAGCATGAGGTTGTTATTGTGTAAAGACTGTGATGGGCATTTGCTTTTTACAACAAACCTGGTTACTGAAGGCCTGTGGGGCCAGCTGCTTGTACAAAGGAGCCACCTCAGTTGCCAGATGCTGGAATTTATCCCTGAGTTTGTCCTCCTGATGAGCACACACATAGATCACAGGTCAAAACAAAACAAAACACAAAGCCATAGAGCTATAAAACGGAGGCTTAAAATTACAAAAAAAAATTATTTTATTTTTAAAACCTCACTAATTCAATATTAGCATATTCTTATATTCTTATTATTCTCTTCGTATAGTTCTAAACAACAAGTGGTTTTTATGTGATGCGTACCTCTTCAGGGCGATCTCCTTGTAGCCTGAACTTGCGCGGTATTTTGCTTCGGGCGTACTTACAGCCATTAAAGTACATACTCCAGGAGCAGCCAAAGGAGAAGGAAGCACCACAAGTTTCACTGTCCTTGCCTTGACATGCACAGGTACGACTGCAGGGGGAGACATTGAGCACGTTCTCAGCTTCATGTGTAAATGATGTGTAAATGATGTGCATCATGTGTACACTATATTTTAACTGGGTTGAGTGGGATATAACAATGTGGCAGAGAGAAATCTCATTTGCGCAATATTTCACTTGAAGCTTGGTCTTAAAACAAATATCTTTTTACTTTATCTTACATTTATATATGTGTAGCACAGACAGATAAAATTTGACCTACTCACATGCGATTAGTTAATAGGCTAATACAGTTTAAAGTATCTAACTAGTGTAATAACTCAGAGGCTGCTAGGAGAGAAGACTTGTTTTCTAAATCCAGATAGTGAATGCTGGCTATGTCTAAACCAGGTTAAACAAGGGTGTGTCAACATCCATTCATAGCTAATTGTGGGAGTGGGATGTATGACATTGACAATGTGTACGCAATATTTGTTTTTCTGCATACAACAATATTTGCCTTAAATTTAGCTCTACGTCTGACTTTTCCATGTCACAGATGCCCATATGAGCATAGATTATTGGTGTCATAGGTCTGCCTGAAAGTTCTGATAAAGATGACTTCAGATACTGTAAAACAGTTTAGCACGTGACTAAAAAGATAACTCATACAGGTGCAGTGAAGGTATGGGAATGCAATATAATGCGGACAAACTGTCTCTGTACATCCACAAACTTGTATGTTAGAAAACCAGTGTCAAAGATCCCATCAGCTACTCACTCATCATTGAGGCCACAGCGTCGGCTGGTGGGGTTGCCATATTTGGTGAGGGTGACACTTAGATCGCTGTACAGCTTGTCAGCCAGGGCCCTTGGGACACCTTCCCAGGCCATAATGAGGATGATGATGACAGCGTTGGCACAGTGGTGGCCTGCACGCTGACGCACCAGACACAGCAGCTTTTCTGTCTCGCCGCTGCGACGGATCACCTGACAGGAAACAGAGCTTATCGTTATTTTATCCAGTGGAGGTGAACACCCTGGCTCGTTACCAGCAACGCCTTCATTTATGCTCACTAAGTTCCACTACTCTAATTTTGATTCACAATACTTACAACTAAAATGACATGCTGCCAAATCTTCTATTGTCTAATTCTGTAGTAACTGAATTTGTTAGTAATAAACATTTGCGCCTTCAAGCAGGCACCTTTAGATGTCCAATGCTTTTTTTTTTTTTTTTTTTACTGAACAAGACACAATGAGAAACAGCTGATGTTTCTGCATTTTGGAAGGATATTTGATACCTGTACTGAAATCTGACCTGCTGTGGTGACTGGATACCAATCCTAAATCTGCTTATGATGCTAAAGGTTAAATACCTATAGCTGGAGAGTCTCATACTATACAATATACTAGTGGACAAAGACTTTAAATATTCAACATTTTGCTTCTCATAACCTTAATAATTCGTTCCTTGCAACAGTTTTTTCTATCAGTAAAGATAAATGGCTATTGATATGTGCAAGCCTGCTCTCTTTCACTTTTATTATCTCTAAACTCTCCCTCTCTCTGTCTCCAACACACCCACACTCACTCTCCCTCAGTAGGATGGCTGTTTTGAATCCATAAAGTCATTAGCAGGATGTGTCAGGGGTGACACTGGAAGGAAGGCTGGGCAGTTGTCACAGAGGGAGACCTTATATTTATTTACTCACTGTGGGTGACAAACTTGGCTAGGTGTCTCTCCAGGACCTCTCATTATACACACACACACACACACACACACACACACACACACACACACACACACACACACACACACACACAGGCATAAATCTGTTTTTGATCGGCTGCCATTGTCAGGTGGGACGCAAGTCTAAAAACATGTTTTTTTTCTGCCACTGCCTTTCTCACTTAAACACAATCAGGCTTTGACTGAGTTATTGAAAGCCTGTCAAAATGTTATTTTTTTAGAGTTATGGGCTGTTATTTTAAAATGTAAACTCAATCAAAGAAAAAAAAGAAGAGACTGTGACAATACCAAGTCTCAAAAGACTATTGCTTCTTATCCCACAGCAGTCACCTACACTAAAAGTTGTCTAATGTAAGGCTCTTTCAAAACTTCAAACACATGGCAGATATGATGCGATGCTACTTACCCACTTAGCAATAGGACATCCTTGTGAGCTTTTCCCCTCTCTGCCTGTGTACACCACCTTCTCAACCCGGATGGCATCCCCCTTCTCTCCATACCTACACAGGAGGAGAAAGAATTTAGTTCTTTTAAAGTTCTTCCACTTGAACACTTGGTGTTTGGAGTCAGAATGGCTTCTCTTCAGATCAGATAGCCCTGATGCCTATCTGTAGGGCCCTGACACACCAAGCTGACACTCAAGTGGCCTACATCTAAAAACACCCTCCAGTCATTCCTGTGTAGGGCCCCAAGGGCCACCAAGCCGACCTCCAAGAATTTGGTGACTGACTGATTCCTTGTGTTGAAAGTTGCACTCGAACACACAACAAACACTACACCTGACAGCCAGTTGACCAGCAATATGGATGTGTGCCTTGTGCCTGTATTCACAATCCAAAAAACATTATAATACAGCCTACATTTCTGTGTAACGAATCTGTCTAATGCTTAACATGAAAAAACAATGTAAGGTGTTGAACTGAGTTGAACAATCTGACAGCTCAGATTAGATTTGCTCAGTTGGCCAAACGGTTGCTGATAAATGTCAACTAGTGCCACTCAACAACAGTAATAGCTGTAATAGGAGACATAATGCAGTTTTTTTTAGAGGTTAATCAATGAGTTAAACATTTACCTCATCGAGTGTGTTTGTTATGTTTTATGCCACTTATTGCTTTTGCTTATGTAGCTCTAAATCTGTTATTTTGTAGACCGTGGGAGTAGTAGTTTATGTCAAAACTGACATAGACGGGCCAACCTCAGCAGCACTAGCTGGTGAGGAGTGTTCACAAGGCTCTGCTGAGATTCACACAAGCATGGCAGAGCAAACCAGAACCCACTAGCCTCCACACAATGCCAGTCAGAGTGTCTTCTCTTGGAGATTTTCTGTGCAGGTGTTTGTGACCACATGTGCATAAATGAGCTTATTTTGTGTACTCAAAAAATCTGCTTCTATTTGTTTTGTGTGTTTGTTTGTGAACACCTGCTTGGGCAAATAATAGTGTTGAGAGATTACCTAATAGTAGTCCTAATCATGCATTTTTGTGGTTCCGCAGGTCTGTGTGTGTGTGTGTGTGTGTGTGTGTGTGTGTGTGTGTGTGTGTGTGTGTGTGTGTGTGTGTGTGTGTGTGTGTGTGTGTGTGTGTGTGTGTGTGTGTGTGTGTGTGTGTGTGTGTGTGTGTGCGTGCGTGCGTGGAGAATGTCAGAGGTTGCATTTGGGTGGGGATTGGTCATCCGAACTTGTCAGCTCAGATCAGGTCTCCTGCCTGCTTGATACCTGCCATTGTGAAAACTTCAGGCCGGAGTAGATTTGGTGTGGCAGTGAATACAAGGGGCTCCTCCTGAATAGGAACCAGCCCGAGGTGGCTCAGAGAGTGGGAGGGGAGTGGGCTCTGTCACCACAGGGGTGGCCTGCTGGAGTCAGGGGTGGGTCAAAGGTCAGCTATAGGGACATTGGGGCCTTAACGTCTTATGTCATCTCTCAAACAAAAAAAAGTGGTCTCTGGTCAAACAACCCCCCTCCATCACCCTGTGCTCTCCAGGGACTAATGACTCATAGGTCCTATTGAAATCCAGCCTCTCTGTGAATAACAGCCAAATGTGTGCCCCAGTACAATGTTCTGAACTGTTACCTTAAAAGCATAACACAATGTGTCATCCGGTTATAGAAGGTTACACCGAGTACACGTTTTTTTTTCTACATTCTGAGGTTACAAATAACAGACACCACAAGCCATTGTCAGAATGTGTTAACCAAGCTATGAAAAATATAGCAACTCTTCATTCCTTAAAAACAGTTGATTGATTATGATGATTTAAAGAGGCTGTAGCTGCACTTTGGTTATTAAAATTACCAGCTGAGGAGCTGTTCCTTGCTAAATTGAATAAATATTAATCCTATGAAGATCAAAAGACCAAACTCAATCTGTCTTTTTATTATCAAGTTTGCTGATGCATAGCAGACAAAGTAACAACAGCTTATTGGATTGGTTTGGTGAGGCTGTCTAGATAGTACTATGTACTGTATGTGACATGGGTTACATTAGAGTCCCGATGGTTAATGCTAAATGGCATCTGTTGCCTCATTTATAAAAACATAGCACATAGATTTTTACCTTCAATTTGACTGTGAGATTATTTGTTTACTGTAATTTCACCTTAATTAATACAGAAGACTGTTACTAGTAACAATAACTGAACTTGATATTAGTGCACAAAAAAGGCACTATTTCTGTGATACTTTCCACTAAACCTTATATCTCTCCTCTTTCCCCCCTTCCGTCTGTCTTCCTCTCTCTTACAGTAATTTTTCTCTGTCTCTGTCTGTGATTTGATTTATATCCTCCCTTATTCCGCTCATTCTAAGCTATCATCCGCTGCTACCCTTGTGCTTTTGCCTCTGATATGCTGACGATGCTGATATGTCCTGTTTCTCCTACTGGATTCTGGGTCACAGATTCCCTAAGGACAAAATGTGAGGAGGAGGGAAGGGGGAGAGAGGAGAGGAGAGGAGAGGAGAGGAGAGGAGAGGAGAGGAGAAAAAGACCCACCTGGTCTCCATCAGGGTTCGTATAGAGGCTACAGTAGGTCCAGATCCCAGGTGGTTGTAGTAGGGCCCTTCATCTTTCTCCACGATTTGCTCTAGAAAAAGAGACAGCAGGTGAGAAAACAGCACATAACTGGACCTGAAAAAGCACTATGGCAAGTTCCACACTCCACACTCCACAAATGTTCACAATTATTCACAATATACAATGGATCACAATTGGTGATGAAAATGCATCATTACTCTTACTTAAGTTGTATTGTGTATTAGAACCACCTGTTATGCACAATTATATCTAAATATAGAAGTTAGTCTGGTTGTTCTATAATGAGATAATATAAGCATTAGTACTACATTTATACTACTTTATGATTCATTTTCAATTTCCTTATAGTACACTCAGAGAAGTAAAAGCAAAATCTGACTCACTTTCAGTACAAATACTTTGTTATTGTACTTAAGTAGAATTTCCCCGTATCTGTACTTTACTTTGTTATTTATATTTCTGGAAACTTAAAATTTTACTCCACTGCATTTCCTAAAAAAAAATCTATACCCCCCCTAAGCATCTTCCTTACTCGTTACTACAAAATAAAATCAGAAAAAATGTAGACTTAAGTTAGACTTCAAAGATCAGGTTTGGCAAATCATTGCTCCTAGATTGCAAGTTAATGGTAAACGGTCTGCATTTATATAGTGCCTTTTTACCTTACCGGACAAAGCACTTTACAATTGGCCTCTCATTCATCCATTCACACACACATTCATACACCGATAGTTTTGGTGCATGCTCCATTCCAGTTGGTGACATAATGCCTGTTTCTTGCCCAGCGCCAAGCACCAAAATCATTAACCAAAACAAAAGAAGAAGACGAGGAAGCATAATAACTGATGGCGTCATGGAAGCACCGGCTGCAGGCTCTGCTGCCAACTTAACAGGCGATGACCACCCGGAGACAGTGGTGAATGGGGTTGGGAACGTTACACGCCTGTGGCAATAATTTTTTTCATACGTTGGAGTGGATTCACAAAAAAAATGAAAATTCTGTTTCTGTTTTTCTCTTTGTTGTCAGACTTTGAATTTGATGTTTAAGAAAGTGTGGAAGCCATGAATATTATGCTTTACGGGATTGCCCAGTTCACGCCCAAAATTCCACTGAATGTCCTGATTTCAGTTACCTAAAGCTTCCTTTGTGTTGGAATTCTTAACTCCGGTGGATTTCTGAGGACTACGGTTAACTGCTCCTCAGATCTCTGCAGGGTAAATCCAGACAGCTAGCTAGACTATCTGTTCAATCTGAGTTTTCGGGTTGCACGAGTAAAACAACTTTTGAACGTACGAATGTTCCACCAAAACAAGTTCCTTCCTGAGGCTATTTTGCAGAGGCACTGGGGTTCCGTGCAGCACTTATGACGATTGTGATTGGTCTGAAGAAATGCCAATAAACCAGAGCACGTTTTTCTCCCATCCTGGAATGCTGTGTGGACTAGCCAGACCCTCCTCCGCAGCGCTGTGTGCAGGAAGGTCTGGCAAAGCGAGATGACTATAAGATAGCCACAGCAAAGCATTTACAATATCTTTTACTTCTAATAATTAATCATATTTAATATCAGAAAATGACTTATCAGATATTTTAAGACTTTTACTCAAGTAATATTCTTAAAGGTGACTTTAACTTCTACCAAAGTGTTTTTCTGGTAATATACTTGTACTTTTACTCAAGTATTGCATTCAATTACTTTATACAAGACTGCTCACTACTAGCATGTGTTTAGTTACTTGATTTAAACAAAATAACGAGGGCAAAATCTCTTATTAATTTGTAGTACGACACCAAAGAGATGATTTGAAACTAGGCTTCTGCATTACATATTGTACTATTTACTAACATAGACATCCTTTTTACACCAATATTATCAGTAGCTTTACCTGATTCTTCTGCGGTGATACTACTCAGGCTTTTTGAATGTTTTTGCACATCACACTGATAAAAAAATAACATCTCTGCCTCAAATCCTAATTTCCTAATTAAACTAATGGGGTTTCGCCTCATCAACTAAGTAAATGTTTCACTCAAGTTAAAAATATTTCACAGTAAAAGTCCTTTAACTTCAGTAAAGAAAAATGAGTGGCTTTGTATATAAACACATCTCAGTTGTTGTAGAGTTTTGTAAAAAGAAAAATTGTGATGTATTTTTGAACAAACTCAAAGACATCCTCTTTGTAGCTGAGGTTAAATCATCTATGAGAAGCGTGAGAATGTGCAACTGATTGCAACATCCACTTCACACAAACACACATGAACACACAGACAGTGGACTGTGACTGCAGGGTGTGGTGTGTGCGTGGAGACACTTTGGAAAGCAGAAGCTTTTTGAGGTAGTGATGAATGACTCAGTTTGTGTGAGTGTTATGAGGGAGTAAGGGTGTGTCTATGTGAGCACTGTGCACATCTGTGTTTATGTTGTGTATGAGTGAGTGAGTGTGTGTGTGTGTGTGTGTGTGTGTGTGTGTGTGTGTGTGTGTGTGACTGCATTTGACCATTGTCCTCCTGTGGTTGTGAAGCACATCATATGACTTCAATGCTAATCTGTGTGATACTGTGCAGCTGAATGTATCCTACATTAAATGCCTCTAATGGACTTTGCATTACCGAGCTCTGTAACAGCTCACTTGTATGGCAACTAATACAGTTTTGCTCTTGCTTCTGTTCACAACACTTCTTTATCCTAGTGTAGCACACACTCTGGATAACAACATTAGCTAAATGCTCTAAATGCAAATGCCTTACAATATCAGCTGAATATGTAAAGTGTGGACATACAGTCAGTGTTGTGTGTGTCTCTGGTTCAGAGGCATATGAGGTCACATTCCCCTGTTGGTGCTGGGAGGCACCAGGGCGTGGCTCAGGGCAGGAAGTGGAGGAGTCGCACTAAATTCTTGCATGGAAATTGGTTGTGTGTTTACTGTCCACATCATGACTTTATACTGTATCTGTGTGCGTTGGAGGCAGTCTCATTCCAGTGCAGTGTTATGCTACAGGGAGTTGACAGGGCAGCGTGTAACCAGGGTTTACTATAAAGACTTATTGTCTGCTTAGTAACAACACAGCTAGCAAGTGTTTCACTGCAGCTGCTCTCCCCATGCTGTGCACCCTCTTCAATGTTTAGGGACAGCAATGGTCTATTTACCAGGCCTTAACCCTTCATAGCCCCTACAGTTACAACTCAGTAACTGAAAGAAAATGGTGGTGATTTCTTTATAGCTTCTCCGAGAACAATTTATTTTATTATTCAGTTATTACCCCATTAGCTATCGTAATAATATTCAGATTTTACACTATCATAATGTGGGTGTATTGAAGGGCGTATCTGCTCAATTTGTCTACCTATTATTGTCTTAATTATTTTAAGTATGTGGTATATAGTATGATCTATACATTACCATAGATTTCTAGTGTAGGACCACCTACTGTTGTAACCAAATAACATGAGCAGGGTAATACCCAAACTATGGGACTAAACCTCTTTCTGTCTAACAAAGGCTCTGTTCTGCTTGCCTACCAGACCCAAACCCACACAGAAGGCTCCTTCTGCCACCACTGCTATTGTTCCTGCCCGCTGCCTTTAGTGCCCCACAATGTCGCAGTCTGGATGGTTGCAGCCACACACCCTGGCAACACACACATTCTTAGATACACTCAACAAGCATCCAGACAGAGAAGCTGAAGCAGAGGGGGACTGAAAAGCATAGTAGTGAGCCTGGGTAGTTAAATGAGTAGAGTAAAGCACTAACAGAATTATAGGTTCATTAATGTTTAGCTCAAGTGGTAAAACAAAACTTGATAATTTTTAGATTTAGAAAATGTTTCCCAAAAGAGTCCTCCTTGCAGAATACGCATGCTCCCTTGTTGCTTTAAGGCACTTCAGAGAAAAGCCTTTACTATCTAACATTGGTCAAATTGACTTTACTTACAGACTTACTTTAATTTATCTCCACTAAGAGATGAATGTAAAATGTTTGGTGTGGTATGATATTTGTTTGATTATTAATACTATTATTTATACTTGTGTAAAGTGCTATACAGTATCCAAATACAGTAAGTTGATGGTCAGCAACCTCACCCCCTGGATACACACAACCATAGACAGACACCAACACACTGACTTACCCACACAGGTGCAGGTGGGGAACTCTGACTGTAGATCCTTGGAAGGAGTACTCAGTATGGTCTTGGTAGGGGTGTCCAGGTAGCGCAGAGGAGACTCTAGGAAGCCTCTGAGAGATGGAGAAGAAGGCAGACTGTCCTTAGTGGGCGTGTCCTCTTCAGAATAGCATGTAGTGGAAAGTACTGCTATATCACCCGAGGCTTCGATCTTCATGCGTTTGGGCAGCGGAGAACACGGCACGCTGAACGTATCCTCTAACACACTTGGCTGCTGCTGCTTGTCCAGAATGGCTTGATGATGCGGAGCGACATCCCCCATAGGGATTTCTGTGGATGCCTGGTTCAAGGATGCTTCACTTTGGGGCCCTAACTTATCCTTGCTGACTACCATCTCCTGATCATCTGGATGAGGTATGGAGCTGGCTTGAGTGGAGACAATTAAGGGAGCCGACTTGGAGGTGGAAGATGATGTGGGACTGAGGTCCTGAGGACCGTTCTGGGACTGATTCTTCAGCTGAGGGGCTGTAGCAGTCTCCTCCATGGGCTGACTGGCAGGTGCATCTGGGGCTGAGTCCCCAAATTCAGCCTCAAACTGACGGATAAGTTCTTCGTACTTCGGGTCTATGTTGATGACACTCTGTAATTGTGAGGTGCTGGATGAAGATGTGGAGGTCATAGGTGTGGTGGTGCTGGTGTTACTGGAGGCAAGGCTGCCAACTCCCTCTGACTTAGCATTGGCTACAGGGGCCACTGGTGGGGGCAGAGGGCCCATGAGGGCTGGAGTGTTTTCTGACAAAGCAGAAGCAGTGGAAGAGGAAGTAATTGAGTAATTGGAAATGGATACCTGAGATTGGACTGGGGCAGGGAGGCCTGCAGCAGCAGCCTGAGTGGGGTTACTGTGGAGGGGCAGAGAGGGGAGAGAACCTGGCTGCAGGCTGGTCAGGGCCAGGGCTCTGTCCATCATGAGGACTGATGGTTTTTGTACGGTGATCTGATTCTGAGGCAGGAAGGTTGGCATGGAGGCTTTCTGCTTGGTCTTCTTGATGATTATCTGTTTGGGTTTGGGCAGGGGAGGGACTCCAAGCATCCCACTCATAGCTTTTATGACAGGAGATCCTTGGCTGCTTTTTCTCTTTTTGGGTTCCTTGGGTTCCTGTTTGATGGCCAGATGTGGAAAACCTTCTGCCTCCATCTGTGGCCACCATTTTTTTAGAGGTGCATGAGGGCCTGGTGCTCCAAAGCCAGGGGAGTGGTTAGAGAAAAGGTTCCTCTTGTAGTGAAGGTGCTGTTGCAGAGCTGCCTGAGTGGAGTGGCTAATAGCTGCTTGGCCAGGAGACAGGGGAGTGCCCGCATAGTGCTGACCATGCTGCTGACCATTAGCCATGCCGTAATGTGCCATGGAGGCAGTGTGATGGAGGTGCTCACCAGCGTCTGGTTCTTGCTTTATTCTAACCAATGCAGGGTTGTCCTGGCCCTGGATACCTCCGTTCTGGTTCAAGCTAATCTGCTGTGTGACTGGAAGCTTGAAATGGGCATTGCTGAACTTACCACTGGTGTCACCAAGCAGCTGTTTGAGCTCTGACATGGGGTCCGAGCTACTGTGAGGTGCAGCAGCGTAGTGAGACTGGGGCTCAGACTTTATACACATCCATGGGTTCCTCTGTTCAGAGCCTCTGCCTGAGCCCTGCTGCCACTGCTGGGGATTAGGGCTGAAGCCTGGATGTATTCCCTGACTTGGGAAGGGAGAGGTAGAGGATTGGAGAGGGGAAGCATGGGGTGGCTGGCCCTGGGATTGGGGCCTATGGTGCTCACAGGACACTTGGGCCTGCTGAATGGTGTGCAGTCCCGGAGGGACGGATTGTGAGCGTGAGGAAGATGAGTGGTTGCTGGGAGAGGAAGGGATCAAGCTAGTGCCATTGGGGGGCTGAGATGGGAAATTCTGGGTATGTTGGTGGTGATGGAGGTTACTGTGGTAGGGAGCTTGACCTGGAGAACCGGCAGCTAGCGGACCAGTACCAGATAACTGTGTAAGAGCTTCTATGGCAATGGCTGTCTGAAGACTGACGTTCTTTTCCTTGGCTATGAAGAGCACCTGGGGAGAGCAGGGAATTGGGGGTTTGGAGCAGGGCACTTGGTCTAGGCGAGGGCCCTGAGTTCCCTGTTGCTGCTGGGGGTATGAAGCAGACAGATGGTGGCCACCATTCATCTGGGGGTAGGGCTGAGGGTGATGCTGCAAATGGGGTTGCTGTAGGTGAGGCTGTAAGTGTGGGGGAACATCAGTCATCTTGCAGGCACCTTGATCCTCATTGGTTGCCAACTTAATCTTCTTCTCCAGCCACTCAAGATAGTCTGGACAGTCAGGCCCATCACAGTTGCAGTTAGGGGGCTTGTGTCCATGTTTGGCTTGGCTCAGTGCTGTCTGTAGAGTGTTCAGGTCTTCTGGAGTTTGGCAGCTTCCCTCAGGAGCTCCTGCAGAGAGTTTGATCTGAGCCCCCTCAGTGCCCATCTCCTTGGTGAACTTCTCATACAGCTGGGCTGTGTTAGGCTGCACGAGGCAGGAAGAGGAGGAAGAACGAGGCAAGGAGCCAGCAATAGCAGAAAAAGCCACCAGATTGTGGGCATCCTCCATATCTGCGTGGTGGACAGGTTCACCAGGGGTACCGCTGCTGCTGTTCCAACATGGTTGCTGGGTGTCACTGACCTTGCCATGTCCTGACACCCAGCACTGCCTTGGCGGCACGCTTCCTGCCCTCTGCTGCTCTTTTTCCATAGATGTTGTATCATCATTAGGGTAGCGATTCACCCCATTGGCCAGTTCCAGGCTCAGCGCGCCTTCCTGGAGGCGGTCATGTGACCCAATTTCCATCTGGCCTCCACTTCTGGGGCCATCCACTAAAGTGACTTCGTGGACAGTCTGAAAAACATAGAGATGGACATGGAGCGAGGTCAGTAAAATTATAAGAATACAATAAATCCAGGACCAATATAATAATAATAATAATAATAATAATAAGCTTTATTTGTATAGCACCTTTCATACACAGAATGCAGCTCAAAGTGCTTTACATTTGGAATATTTAACACAATAATAGAGAATAAAATAATAATAATAATAATACAATTTGAGGCTAGCGCAGCAAGTTCTTGCAAGGAAAAAATAAATAAATAATACATATATATATATATAAAAACTTATCAAAATATGTAAAACAACATTATACACTGTACATTAGGCATGATTTTGAATAATCACCTTATGTGTGTGTTGACTAATCGCTTAATTGAATAAAATAAATTGATATTTTCTATCTGTATTCCAAGAATAACTTGACGGAATGATAAATAACAATCATCAAAGTAATATCAGTCTCCATTCCCTTCTCCCCAGCTCTTATCAAGGGTTTCCCTCCCACCTTTCACACATACAGAACATACAGTGCTGCAGGGTCAGGTCAGTAGGGCTATGGAAAACTGCATTACCTATTGCTTCAGTGGCGTGTTTCATAACAGGCAAGTGTTTTGTCAGGAAAGTCACAGGTCATGTGTGACATAGTTTCACTGTTGTTTATAAATGGACACTGTGCTCCAGATCAGTTGGGCTATGCAAAGCAGGCAGTTAGAGTTTAAACATATCACCCTTTTGTGGGTGGAATGTGGGTGGTTTCATAATTTATTAAAAACTACAAAGTAGAGAAGAATCAAGAGAGTAAAATGTACAATTGCACAGTTCATATTTTCTTTCAAGAACACAATTAGTAAGTGAAACAAATCAAGAAATGTTATCTGTTAATCTGATACAATTAGGTTATTTTGGTCTTTGTGGAGAATTGTTTCAATTGCTACTATTTTAACTTTGAAAGACAACTTCTATGTAGCAGTGTATGCAGACAGAATGGTCTGTCTAGTGTTAGACAAGTCATGGACCTATATGTTCGAATGGTTAAAGCAGGAGTGTGGAACTTCTGTCTCCCCCTCTGACAGTGAGAGTAATTACACAAACACTACCAACGTGATTATGAAAAGCAGTGGGATTCATACAAATAGATTTCCCCTTGCGATATTAATAAAGTATACCTACTTTAATAATGCTGCATCACTGTGGTCTTTCCCCCCTTCCTGCCTGTCAAGGTATTGGGTAATACAGGTAGACTTACATACCGTGTAACCAATCAGAGAGCCAGAACAAGAATAAGAACTAAAAGTGAGTGTGCAAGGTTGGTTGACAGCACTTTCTGTACTGCTCATGAAACAACGTTGTGGAGTTAAACTGCTTGTTCTGAGTACAAATCAGATGTATTGGCATCCATCCGATACTCCAGCGCGGGAATGTCACCACAGACACCAAACACCACAACGCTATACTGGGAAATACAGAGAGCCACCCCTGGTGGTGATAGGCTTAATCAGCATTGTGTGAACCTATTTGGCAAGGGCTTGAATGTAACGGACGTGTATTTATATGTAAAAGTTTCACACTCTAGCTTTAGTGGAACATGTGACTATAAAGTACTGTAAAGTTTCTGTTGAGAGATCGCCACATGAAAACTTGATGCAGTGAGGAAAGTGAAGAAAATATTCAGTGACTTGACTTGCACATCTTTCCTCACTAGTCAAAAGACCCAAACATTTTTCTGGGAATATTTGAGAAAGGAAACTCCCAAGACATCCTTTGGAATGTTCCTGGGAATAATGTAAACTCAACTTTTGCACTATTTTGTAGAACTGATTCCAGAAACCGTGCAAGCTAGGCAGAAGTACAGATAAACTACTGACAAGAATTTTAGCTTTAGCACCTTGCACAGGTGGGATGTAAAGAGTGTAAGGAGCTGCTTTGTAGGCTTGACTATAATTCCTTATTTTAATTTACTATAAAAAAGAAAAATGTGTAATCTTGAGAAATACAATTTGTCAAACAAACGGATGTATGTACATACATGTATTTTTGATAGTCAAACAGGAGGCACCTGGCTGGTGTAATTTACTGCAATGGTTTCAAGTCAAGACCCTAAACTGACAAACATTAGACCACGATTATGGACTGAATTATAGTGAATAGAGATAAACTATTCCCCTTTTGCTGGGGACCCCCTGGAAACCCCTCAAGACCCCCTGTGTGTCCCGGTCCCCACTTTGGGAACCACTGCTTTACTGCACTGTATAAAGGCTTCTTTCAAAGTGTTTTGGCCTGACAAACACTTACAAATCTGTTTTTCCTATAAGTGATTTACTGTATATAGCATAACATAAGCAACAACTGACTGCTCCTGATATTACCACCTGCCCTATAACTGAATCAACCTTTGGCTGGAAAAACTGTATCTGTATTTTAGATGGCACAAATGCTAATATTCTTTTGAACTGCTATTATTGCTATTCCTTGCAGTCACTGCAACCCAGTATACAGCGTAAGAAACTGTGATATGTAGAAATATTTAATAAACATGCTGGCTAAGAGTTACAAATAGTAAGTTTAAAGACCTTCTCAGACAGTTGGTAACACTTATCAGGAGCTGATCAGTGCAGTCACATATCTCACTTCCTCTCAGAGTCAGAATTGGGACAGGTACCACTAGTTACACTGAAAACTGCAAACCCATCACCTGGACTTGTGTCAAATTACATTTTTAAAGCATTCAGTTCATTTTAGTCAGCTTGAAGCACCAGAGGGTGAGTTTCACTACAGTAGTGGAAAAAAAAGAAAAAGGTGTAGACAATTAAAAAGTAATTGCCACAGTCTATTCTAATTCTAGTCTAAATGACTACTAATCTGAATTATTTATTTTGAATTATATGTTGAAGCCAATTTTCGTGCTCAAATTCACTTGAATCCTAAGATAGTACTTGCAAACAGTATTCAACCCAGGTTAGCCCCCCCGTAGATTATTATCAAATGAGTCTAGAGAGGAACAACAAACAAAGATAATCCAAGGGCAGGCTCAGAAATCATTGACAGAGTTCATGTTGTGGCTGAACAGTGTATTCCAACATATCTAATAGCACGTGAGAAGAAAACGAAGGCAGACTTACTATGTAAATAATTGTGTTTGCCCCATAGATAGAAGCCAACAACACTGTATTAACAACCTTTTTTTTGGGTCAAAGTCTTCAACCTATGTGTGTACTTTAGACTGCATGCTTCACATTGTACTGTAGCCTTAACTGTAACCGACACTTCCATGCATCAAAATCCTGTTTGCAAGTGCAATCCTTCCCTGACAGATGACATAACAAAAAGTGAACAAAGACAGAGTGAGATATAAATAATTCCTTACACATACACACAAACTAACCTCAGGCTAGCTGACGGTCTCACACCCCAACATAAATGTGAACTAGTTCCTGATTCACGAGATTCAAAAAAGAAAGAAAATGGCTTCTGTTTGTAGATCCATCATTGTATGACAGGAGAAGTGAGCCTGACGTCCAGCTTCCCCATCATTTGAGTATTATTAAAATGAGCCTTTGAAGTGGCTAATTACTGGACAGGCAGTATGCTCTGGTCTTTTGAATCCACCTTCTGCGCCGCATGTCTGTTGGGGGTCCCAGGGGGTGGCGGTGGTATTGGTGAGAGATGATGTGGGGTTGCAGGGGGAGGTGGGGGTGGCAGTGAACAGCCGGCATGTAATACGTGAGAGGCCCCATGTCTGCACTATCAGTGAATCAGACGGGAAAGAGGAAGGGGGGGGAGGCTGTGCACGGCAGTTATGAGAACTGCAGTGTGTTGAAACACAACAGTGACTGCAACACTGCACAACGTAACATATTACAATCACGCATATCACTCACACTGACACTCTCTTTTCCTCTTTTTCTCACAGTTAGATACACAAAACGCTGCCACACACACACACACACACACACACACACACACATGTCACATGGGTTTAAAGCACCTCAAGTTGCACACTTAGAACACATGGACTTTACTCTTTGCTTTGCCAGTTCTGATAACAAATACTGCACTGCACACAAATAACAGCTCTTTGAATCCTTGTACGATCGGGGGGTTTGATTAACCTTGATTGACTTTTTTTTGGGAGTCCACATGCCGGTCCAGGATGGAAATGCTACGCTACATCTAACAGTGTTTACACCTATGCACGCGCCTCCCACAATAAAAAAAACACCCTTTACCAAAAAATTAAAAAAAAAAAAACACAACTCTTTCCCAAAAATTTTTCTCTCTTTTATTACCTTTTTTTTTTTTACACACAAAAAAAACAAAAAAAAAAAAAAAAAAACATTAAACAAAAAAAAAAAAAAAAAAAAAAAAAATTTGTACACGCCAAGAAGTGTATACGAAAACACACCTAACCGGCTCAGACCTTGCAAAACCTGGTAGACCGGACCACTTGGGTCTAAGAACCCTTTAAACAAGATAAGCGTTTACATCTCCGTGCGAGAGCAAAGCAACGGCTGTTTAACACTGACACTGCAGTAACTGGAGGGAGGAAACAAAGCCTGTGAAGATACTAGTGGTGGTGAGGGGGTTAAGATCAGCTTGCGAGTAGACAGCTGAACCTAAGTCCCAGATACACAACATCCCCCCCCCCCCATGTCCTCGCTCTTGTCCTCCTCCTCCTTCCCCCACCCCTTCCTTTGCTGCCGTGCAGAGCAGGAACATGAAGCAGAGACCCTGACAATATGAAGCCGGCTGAGAGCCCGAGGACCAGCGACGCATACTTACGTGATCCTAGACGTCCAGACGGAGCTGCGGGTCGGAGAGCAGAAAGCCGAAGAGAAGACAGAGAGGAGCATGAGACTTGCTTGCCGGCAGAGCTGCCCACAAGCAATTCGTTCTTGTTGGGTTGTATTCCCTTTTTATTCCTTCAAGTCTGTGCAGCGCACAGACAGAGCGAGCGACGAAATACACATGCATGTATTCACACACACAGCCAACCACACACACGCAACACACCTCCCCCCAGCACAGCACACACGTTTCTCATTTCTCTCTTGCTTCTTCTTATGGTCGACGCTTTCTGTTCTCTTCTTTTTCCTTTCTCATTATCTCTGTCTGCTCCTCCCTTCCCTTTTTCAATATCCTCTTTCTTTCTCTCGGCTACACATGCAGTCGGCTTCTCTTCGCAGCCCCCACCTTCCCCTCTCTCTCCCTCCCTCCCTCCCTCCATTCCCCTCCCTCTCACGCAGCCTCTCCCTCCATCTCCACTCCTCTCTCTCTTCAGTGTGTGCAGAGCGAGAGGCCATTATCTGAGCCACAGCGGGCACGTACGATGGAATGGAGGAGTGTGCAGTGAGCAGAAACGGAGAGAGCTGTGGGGGAGAGTCGCTAGTAGCGGCAGCCTAGGAAACAGCACAGTGCAGCAGAGCTCTTACCAATGAGAAAACCTCTCTGTCTCTATCCACGCCCTTTAGCACTACTTGCCCTACTGCATTAGATGATGCTACATATAAGGCTATGTTGTGTTTTGTTTATCCTCAAAAGTCCAGTTTTGGCAATTTCGGCTATGACAGAGTTTCTCCGCTTTCGAGTGCAGAGGCGAACCAGCGGCTGCCAAGCGAATACACGATCTCAACTCACAACGGCATCATCAGGAAAAAGGAAGCAAAGGAAAGCAACGTTATGTTTATGCTTGTTTATGCCTTCTGCAAACGTTATCTGGTTTTCCTTACGGAGATTTCGTTCCATGTTTGAGCGTCTAGATTCGGCTCAGCCCTGGGCCAAAGGAGAAGCTACCGATAATGGTTCTTCGATCTCCATTTTCGTCCCCATCCACATTCACATTGGTGAAAAACAAACAAAAAGCTTCAATCTTACACCTGTGGCTGATAATAGATCCTCTAGCAAGGACGCATGTACAGGAAAGAGAAAGGTTGGTAGATGAAGAGGGAGACGGCTTGCTGGCGGTGTTGCTGGAACTTTCTCCAAGATCCGAAGGATACAGACGAGGTGGAAGGTTTCTGACTGATGGAAGCTGAAGTTCACCTGATATACAATTGTTCATCATTCACTCACCTACAAGGTGGAAAAAAAATGCAAGAACGACGGCGACATGATTACAACAGAGGTTAAAGAGCGAGACAACTGCGCCGGGCGATGGAGAGGGAACAGCGGATGACACTTCGACATCAGCAAGAAAGAGTAGCAGGATTAAGAGAACGAAACGGATGAAGACACGGAGGAGAGGAGACAGAGAAGACAAAAAGAGAACGAAACTCGAGTCGCTCAGTTATTATGCAACTGATTCTATAAAGAGAGCAAAACAGAAAAAGGGCACAAACAGGATCAGCAGGATGTTGCCAAAACGAAGACAGCAACCACGAGTAAGCAACCCATTACAGTTTGCTGAGGACGCGATACTTCTGTCCTCTCCTGTCCACCAGATAACGTCCTCTTGTTATTTTTCTCCTCACCATTGTTCTGCCTTGGCGTCATTGCCATTATCATTATCAACGTGGTCATGATCGCTGGATGTTTCCTCTCGCCCTGTTGCTGGCTGACCGGCCTTGTGGCGTCTCCTCTCTTCTCTCGAACATTGCTGGAGTTTTGGAGCAGATTTAACCAGGAGGACGAGAGGGGGGGAGGGGGGGAAGGGTAGAGAACCTGGCCGTCTTCCCCATGCAGATCGTTGTCAGCTCCTGCGTAATAATTTTCTCTTATATTGCCGAGTATGTGCCGGCTACCCTGTGCTATGGCTGGATCAACTTCAGTAGCCCTTTCCCTGTTTCTCTTACTTTGCCTTTCCCCGCTTCTCCTGATCCCTCATTTTCTCTGGCTTTCTCAAAGTGCCTCTGCCTCCCTCTCTCGATTTGCCTCTCTGTTTTGTTTCCTGAGCCTTTTCTCTATCTAGCATAGCTTATTGCATTACGTTCCAACACTTTCTGACGCACCCGCTCTCTGGCCCTGTAAATGTGTCTGTCTCTCTGTTGCCACACATATTCGTATATATGTATATATATATATATATGTATATATATATACACACACACACACACACACACACTCACACACACACAGATGAGCGTCAATCCCAAGGAGAAACGCAGCGCTGCTTAAGCTGTCTAAGGGAAGGAGAGGAGAAGTACAGCATTAGGTCACGTGACCAGGGAGTGCCAATGAGCGAGAGGGAGAGCAATGAGCA
The DNA here is from genome assembly GCF_010015445.1 of Perca fluviatilis. Lineage (NCBI taxonomy): Eukaryota > Metazoa > Chordata > Actinopteri > Perciformes > Percidae > Perca > Perca fluviatilis. Next base: position 6,767,868 of record NC_053117.1, on the reverse strand, counting down.
AGAGAGGTAGAAAACACATGTGGCGATGACGTAGCTGCATCGTCATCTTCCTCATCATTGTGTCTCCCACCACGACGCTTGCCTCCACCACTGGGTGGGCACATGTGTCATCTGACACATGCCCACTCTCTTCTATCACCAACAACACACACCAACGGGCGGACACTCGAAAACATGCTCTTTCATTCACCCGACTCACTTGTGCTCTACACTCACTCCCCCCCCCCGGCTGCAATGACACAGCATTTCGAGCACAAGATTAGACTCAACCCCCGAATCACATGCTCTCCGCGCACAGTTCCTCATTTTAAAGAACCACTAAACCCAACAGACTGTCCTTTAACGCTGCACTCTTATCAAAAAATGATACCGGCTATTCAACTACAATAAATCATTTTTCAAAGCTAACAGTCGTTAGGCTAAAAGAGACTTCGACAGACCAGCAGTCATCACAACTAGATCTAATATAAACTGTTCTATGAATGAATGATACCACAAGGTTATGACGCTGTCACCATTTTTAAATGAACATAAAAAAAACAGAAACAGAAACACAGGCTGAACTTGTGACCGAGAGAAGAAGTCCGTCTTCAAACACAAGACCTCACATTGTAAAAACACGAGCTCTGAGTGAGTTCGTCACCGTCCACAAACACAGATGAGTAAAACAAAGAAGTACGATTTGACCTACACATCCACATAGAAGGAACCTCCTCGAACGCAAATTTGGCTGTTCCAAAAATGTGATGCAGATGCAGATGCTAGGTAAAACTAAACTAAAGGAAGACTAGTCTTGATTTAAACACGTGCTTGTTTATAACAATGATAGACAAGGCCATAAAATATGCTATTGGCTTTAAGATGTTATTGTGGGATTAAAGCCATATACAGAAACAACACCAACATGCTGCCATTCAGGTTTGCCCAAGAGAGCTGTCCTGAAATCACTTCCGGAGCCCAATGGGTTACTTCTACTCTAGATAAGAGAACAACGTGACAGATTACATCATAACTAGAAGGCATACAGTCTGTAGCCATGTTCACTTTTAATGTAACTGTGTTCACTTCACATGACAATAAGAGCTCAAGAGAAATTGGAAAAAAAACAGTTGAAGTATCTCAACTTTTTTTGGGGGGTGAAAATGAAATGGAAAACATGAACAAGTATGTTACTCACGGTAAACCTGCTGTAACCTGGCATTATCTTCTTGAGAGAAGATAAAAGAGACACTCCAATTCTCACATCGATCACTTCATCTCACAATCTAGTCAAATTATCGTCCAAAAGAGTTGTTTCACGCCTTCGTCTCTCTCTCTCTCTCGCTCCCTCTCTCTCTCCATCGCTCTCACTTCTTTGTCTTACGCTCACTGTTTCTCAGCAGCACAGAGGAAAGGTCTTGGTTGTAGGAGGGATGACTGACAACAAAAGTCCATCCGCAGCAGTGTGTGTTGGGTTGGCTTGCATATGACTAAGCCTGAGTCATCTTTCTTTTTCTTTTCTCAACTAACTCCTGACATAAAACCCTCACACACCGAAACGATTCAACATTTAAATATTACCAGCGCATCGGTAGTGGGAGGTCTGTGTGTATGAAACACACAGAAGCCAATAGAGAACCGTTTGAAGGGTACCATGGGTGAATAATCTTTACGAGAACTGATTCCACTATTTCTGCACCTTCATCACCTCTCTACAGTGGGAGGAAGCTTTTATCTAAGAGCCATTAAGCAACTCACATGAGCATCACTGTCTTAACATGAGGGTCCTTTCCCCTCCTCCTATCTCTTCCTGTCAGCTGACTCCACCTCCTGCTCCCATCTACCTCCATACACCCCCACCCTCAACGCATACTGCCCCACAGTCCAATGGCATCAAGGTCATCTGATCTGACACACTCTGTAACTCTCAGTCTTTCTCCTTCCCCCTCTTTTTGCTCTCTGTCGGTTTATCTTTCACTTTCTTTTTTTCTCTTCCTGTCGTCCCCCCCCCCCCAACAACACACACTTCCCTGTTTCTCATCACATATGCACAGAGGCAAAGACACTGAACAAATGCACACACTGGCAACAAATGCAGAAGCACACTTTCATTGATTTTCCCTCTGCACACATACATGCTAGTATGCATACAGTATTGGATTGTTCACTGAGGGTCACTGGGTTTATTGGTGGGCAGGACAAGAGGCTGCAAAGCTGCACTGAGCAGCTCCCATTAAACAGAGCAGAAGCAACACAGAGGTTTTCAGCCTGGTTAAACAAATAAGACTAATGTATTACTGGAATCTCCTATTATGGTTAGTTTATTATTATTATTTTTGCCTAGTTTTGTGTTGTTTTTTTTATCAACAAACCAGGCACACAATTGTTTTGGATATCACTAATTTCATGAAATATGATATGATATATATATATATATATATATATATATATAGTAAAATAATTGACAGTGCCTTTTTTGTATTTGATATGATAAAAGAAAATGGTTGCACATCCTCTATAAGAGTGTGTAACTATATGTAGGATGTATATGTATCTATTAATGTACTTCATATTTCCATCTGTCTGTCTATAATGAGTAACAGACTGTTAACACATTGTTCATATTATAGGCATCACCTTGTTCTTTCAACCTTGCATCTGTCTGTTTGGCTGTTTCTTTCTCTTTGTCTTTGCTTCCACCCTCCACCCTCCATCCTCCACCCTCCGTCCTCCACCAACCAACACGCACCCAGGCAGGATGGTGTTAGGTTCAGGGTGTGTTTGGGTGTAGATCGTAGTGCTGAGTGTAGGGTATCCAGTCTGAGTCATACCTCCTGACTTTCGGCACGTGCAAGTTGGCACGAATAGCCCAGCTGGGGAAGGCCTACCTACCCCCCCCCCCCACACACTCCTCTTCAGCACTCCGCACAAAGAGAAAGGGAGGAGTGATTTTTAGAGGGAGGAGAGAAAAAATGGAAAGGTGGTGATGAGTGGGGGGCTGTTGGGCAGGGTGGAGTCGCTAAAAAATAACGAGGCGGAGGAGGAAGAGGAAGAGGAGGGGGCGCTGTTTTTAAGAGGCAGCTCTTTGTGCCTGAGGTTTGGGTCATGGAGAGAAGGAGAAGAATGTAATCAATATATAGAATATGGTCTGAGTCTGAGACAAAGACAACAGACAGTAGGGAAGTGGATGGAAAACAAGTGAGTAAAAAAGGGTTCAAAAACAATATAAGAACACTGTGTTCTACTACCTGCCAGGCTAATGTGTGCCAAGTCATGAAAAACCGCTGAGCAGTCAAATCTAAATGGACAATGATGTAATCATTAACAGAACACAGTTTCAAATGCTAGAGCAGTTTTCTTCAGGTGAAACACATCAAGGCCCGAATGATTATGTGATGACTTTTGGAGAAAATACTAGGGGTTTAAATCAGAAATTGCTCAGACTTGAGAGAGAAAAACATAGAGAAACCTTCCTCAGCTCCGCACAGTGGCTGGTTGCCAGCCTTGTCTCTCTCAGGACTTGGGCTAAGATTAGCTTCCCATATGTTCAAGTCAGGAGTAGCCGGGCTTAAAGGGCCAGTACTCAACTGTGCACTATGAAGCCATGTCGTGCTTTACATACACTAAATCATCCTGATTTACAACCAAGGTCAAAATGGATTTTTTGACCCCTCTAATATAGGGCTAGATGATTCTTTTGTCCTTTTAATGTGACATTTTTGAGAACTTATTACATGCCATGCATTTCTGAGCTACTACCAGTTGTATGCCCTGTCTTGCATTATAATCAGTCTAATCCACCTCTTTTGGATACCTCCACGAAATTCACGTGAATATACTTCCGTTGTTTCAGAAATCAATATTTTTATATGCGTGTTCCAATAGTGTGTGATGAAAACTCCAACAGCTGTGGCGCTGCATTACATAAAACCTGGCAGCGTCAGGCAGCAGTGGGATTCAGGATTGTATAAAGTGTGTGCCCAGTGGGAACAGCAGAGCAGCCACCAGAGAGGTGAGAGTTAAAGAGCTCGAGCAACAGCTGAGGGCTCCTCCCCCTTCTCTTTCCATTCATTTTTTATTAACTGCGGCACCAGGCGGCCGACAACCTCCCTCCGATATTAAACACCGATACTACCAACGATGCCAACGAGCCACCAACCACAACTCGTCGTGCCATGCAGGGTATTGATCCAGCCCAAGACTCAGCCATGTTCACTGCATTTAAGCAGGTATAAGAAGTGCAGCAGGACAGACAGTGCTGAGACAAACATCTGCTAATTACCATTAATTAAAGATGAAACCTGACAACAGGGCAGAGCTTAGCAAGCCTCTATAAATCAATGATTCCATGCAAGTGAGGCAATTGTTGGTGACTACAAACATAAAATAAAATAAAATGAAATCCCATGAGGGTTTACAGGATGTGATGTTTTCAAATCCTTGGAAGGTCTTTGATGAAATTGTTATTTTATGAGCATTAAGTGACAACCACTTGCACTTCTACACATTTCACTGTAGATACAAGAGTTGTTCAGTGCCTGGTAGCAGCCTACTCTTCCTGAGTTTGCATACAAGGTTGTAGTCGACAACATGACTTTTAGATCGAAAGGAATATCTGTGCATCTCGAGAATCGAAACCCTGACAACTGGTATAATTGTTGACTTTCACATTTTAATCAGCGATTAGATCACTAGTTGGGCATCAAGGCACACTGGAAAAAGAGCTGCAGTTCTTTACTGACTGAGTGGAAACCTTATAGAGCAGTAAATACATCGAAAGCCAGCGCTGAATGGAATCGGTGATGTCACTTCCTGAGTCTGTACTACATACCAAACCACTTTCTACACAAATACACACATGTGGTGCTGGCTAGTTGGTCATGTGACCAACCTTGGATGCCGGACTTGAGCTAAAATTAAAGCAATGATGTCATCAGACATTCAGTGTTGCCACGGAAACTAGGTCAGTGTTAACCCTTTGCGAACAAGGCTGGGGATTCCACACGAGGCTAAACATATGATTAACAAACGTTCCATCTGCTGTCACGCACTTGGTGGTTTGAGTGTTTCTACTCTGCTTTTGACTCTTTCCCACCAGACGACTGTGTGAAGTTCATCTCATGCAGAAAGAGGAAATCCTGTGTATGGGCGTGGAAGAAAAAAAAAAAAAAAAAAATCAAGCGAGTGCAGTCTGTCTGTCTTGTAACCTGTTGTGGTAAACTCTTCCGGAACAGCAAAACTGAAAATAAATCATTGAAAGTGCTGTCTGACTTGCTTTAACCATGTCTACTGTCACACTGTTTTTATGTTCCAACACGTTGGAGCTCTGGTGTGGGTCCTGAAAATACTGAAAAGTTATACTGTATAACTACATGATTTAAATTGTCAAAAATACCCTCAGCTTGTTGGGTGTAGACCGGGTTTGTTTTTGTGTAACCAGGGAAATGTGCGACAAAGATACAGATCCTCACGAGACACTCCACCATGGACACAATCCCTCTACAAACAGGAGCTCAGGAAAGCCATACAGAGGCAGAGAACACAAACTTCTTCCCTTCCTTTCCCCCCCCCGTGAGAACCAGATGGCCGTATATACCTTGTAGATGAAGAGACTATCTACACATAGACAGTGATTAGAGCAGCCTTAGAGGTAAATTACATTATGTCACTGAGCTAAACCCATTCATTATATTTGAAACGGATTGACTAACCTATATACCATCACTGTAATGAAGCTAGTGTATCAGCCAGCATAAATGTCCCTGAGTCATATGTTGTTCCATGCACGTGTCTAGGTTTACAACACTGAAATGTTTCACTATGCATGTGACGGCAAGTCAAATCAAAGCTTTCTTCCTTCTAATGGAGCGGAAAGCACAAAATTCAAACAGCTTGTTTGGTGCTTAATAAATGCTTTCTCTATGAAGCCTCGCCACTCAAACTTCCTTTCCACATAAACACACAAGCGTGGCCCGACTCGGCAAGCTGTAGAACAGCAGCTCTCAGCGGCCACACGCCACAGGTTACTACGCCCGACAATCAAACACGTACGCATGCGTGACCCACTAACTTTTACTCCCTTTACCTCATTTGACTCCAGAACCTAGGAGAAGAAGGACGGCCCCCCTGGCTCCTGAGCCAGCGCGTAGGGTTCCTCCTCCTCCTCCCTCCTCCTCTCCCTGGTCTCTTGTATCTACACATGCCTGGCTCTGGCACCAATCAGCGGGCAGCGTGGGATGCTTTAAACTGAGAACGCCGCCACTTCATCACTGAGGCGCTCAGCTCACCGCGGCTTGGAGATAAAGCTAAAGTTTAATATAGCCAGCTTCCGAGCAGGGCAATTTGGATGGGAAGGCAGCTGCCTAAAGATGTACGCTGCACATTTATTCCATCCCGTGATGTATCAGGGCTAATACAATGAGCACGTGTTCGCCGGAGAGAGCAGCAAATAGACAAATGACAACCCAGCGCTGCTTTTTCTGCGTAATAGGCATTGATGCTTAAACCCATACACACAAATACATACACGTATACATACATAACAAAACTAACAGAGCGTAGTCATACGTGTGGAAATGCACGTGCAAATACACACAGAAAGAGTAGAGGAACTGGTCGCTGCATTGACTAACCACCACATTTACACCTCACAAGAGTCTCACAGCACTGATGAACCAACAGCTGAGAATCAAAGCAACACGGACAGAGATTACCCACAGATGACAGAGATGACACACAGAACAGCACGGAGACACAAAACCAATGCCCTCTCCTACCTCAGCTGCCAGGTCAGGGTTTCCCAAGCAGCCTCGTCGGTCGTCTTCAAAATATTCCACCTGCACAGCCATTCAACAGAACAAGAGAGGGGGGAGTGAGAAGGAGACAGAGAGAGATGGGAGGGGGTGAGAATAACAATCAATAGAATAATGCGACAAGGGCCTGTTCAAAAAGACTCGTCATTATGGACAGTAGGACCACCAGGTACAACATGTATACCTTTTCACACACACACTCTCCTCATCGTTCCTGTCATCCTCAGCAACCATCAAAAAGCAGCCATGCACACAAATGTATTTTCTTTGATTTGGGTTCAAACAGTGAGCCAGCACTTCCCTCTACTGCTGGGATATAATATAAGAGACAGCAAAGCAAGACTCAATTTCAATTATAGAATTATGTAATGTCTGTATCCTGACCTGGCGCAGCCTTCCTAATTTATGCATTAGACGAGTCTGCATAACCCAGTTTTTTAAAGGGTAAATTGGCAAAACGTGCACAAGTGTCAGTAAATAGGTTAGCTGATAGTCAGAAGCAATAGATAGAAATGGTTCATCAAAGCAGGGCTAATTATTGTAAAACAATAGCATCTTCTTATTTGGCACAGCATGTCCCCCTTTTCTACATGGCCCTGACTGTCTCAATGTTAAATGATGTGTTGTGTCTTGAGCTGTCCCGCCAACCTCATCTCCCCCCTTCCACCCAATCCTAAAATAGTCTGGAGCAATGAATATTTACCCTCCAAGCCTCTGAGCTGCCTTGGTTTGTACTCCTCCGTCCGCTGGACGAATCCCCATCAGAAGACTCGGGCTCCCTCTTGTCTTCACCTCTATCCCTCTATCTCTTTCTTCTTTCTCTCTCTTTCTCTCTCTCTCTACCTCTCCACTCTTCTTTCTCGGTCTCTCTCTCTCGTCTGTGTTCCAGCAGCCCATTCAGGAAGCCATCTTGTGTTTTTAATCTGGCTTTACATGAGCCCTCGTACGCACGTTCTCTCTCTCTCTCTCTCTCTCTCTCTCTCTCTCTCTCTCTCTTTCTCTCTGTGTGTGTGTGTGTGTGTGTGTGTGTCGCTTGCTCTCCTGCTCTACCCCCTCCCTCGCCCTCTCTCTCTCCTGCTAGTATGCCAATAGGTCTACCGCACACAAGCTCATACACACACACACACACAAGGGATTTTTTTCTGTGATCGCTATCACTCTTTCCTCCCACTTGTTCAGTTCTTTTTCTCTTTTCCTTCTACATACATGATGTAAATGCCCCTTCTACCACCCCCTCCCCCTATGTCTCTCTTCAAACATATACACTCATGAACAAATGTACACACACACACACACACACACAGAGCTCGCCGGAGAGACGTCACGCTAGAGATAGCACACAAAGGCAGTCCGTCCACCAATCAGAGGCCGGGCTGGGCTCTGCTGCTAGGGTGAAATAGAAGGAGAGCAAGTGAGGGCGGCGAGAGAGAGAGAGAGAGAGAGAGAGAGAGAGAGAGAGAGAGAGAGAGAGTGTGTGTGCGTGTGTACAGCACCATAAAAGAGAGACTGACATAAAGAGACAGAGTAAAGGTGGACGGGAGGTGTGTGTATGTGTATGTGTGTGTGTGTGTGTGTGTGTGTGTATGTGTATGTGTGTGTGTGTGTGTGTGTGCGTGTGTACAGCACCATAAAAGAGAGGCTGACATAAAGAGTCAGAGTAAAGGTGGACGGGACTGTGTGTGTGTGTGTGTGTGTGTGTGTGTGTGTGTGTGTGTGTGTGTGTGTGTTGGGGCGGTGGGGGGAGGGGATGGGTCCTCTCTATGCCTGTCAATTATCTCCTCAAACTCGCCTTCCCTAAACAATGCCTCTGGTATGTGGTATCGCTGAGCACCATCTGGGTGTCAGGGCTGCCTGCAATAACTGGACTGGACTGCACAGCACGCGTGCGCGCGCACACACACACAAACAAACACACACACACACACACACACACACATTTATTTCCACAAAGACCCTCTGAAACAGCCTCACAACCCCCCTCTGACAGGCAAAATGCTCAATTACACAGCAAAGCCCAACATGCTGACTCAAAGAAAGTGAAGACACAGAAAATAAGCACATTGCCACTGTTACTCTGCAATATTATAAGAGAAGTACACATTAAAGCTACATAAGTGCCATAAGCAAAAAGCCATGGTGTCACAAAATATCACAAATCAGTGCTCTCCAAGGATACACGTGCAAACACTATGTAAGCTGCCAGGGGCTCGCATTTCCTTTACACACAGTCTGTGCGAGAATGACATACCAGGCATATTTTGAAAGCCTGCGTTCATAATGTTTACATTCTGAGTGTGAAAGATCATCTTCAGCTTGTACCGTTTTAAACCAGACATCAGCGCACGTTCTTGCCAGCGTGCTGAACACAACCACAAAAGCCGAGGGGAAATGGTTTTGTCCAAATCAGTAAACGGGTATTGCTGCCTAGATGCATTTCTCTTTTTTTTTTTTTTAACAAAGCCCTTTTAAAAACTGTAAATGATCAGCTTTTGTGAAACGGGAAGTTTAACAAAAACAAATTGTGTGCCAAAGTGGTGCCAGAGAGAAAAGGGCTGCTGGATTAGTAACCGCCGCATGACAAGACAAAGTCAGCGAAAGTTCATGCAGGCTGGCGAAGACACGGCGGATCAAGGCGAAAAGGACAGAAAGCGAGAGGCAGACAGAGACACAGAAACAGAGAGAGAATCGGAAAGAGAGAGGGAGCTGAAGTGTGGCGTCGTGATGCAAGGCAGCCACACAGTGACACAGCATTCTGTCTGACGCTCTCATATGGCATGGGAAACCCCCTCTGCTGACGTCAGACCGGGCCACGTGTGGGTATGAATGTGTGTAAGCGTGTGTGTTTATGTGTAAGCAGAGGGCGTGTTTGTGGAAAGCTGGACAGCGAGAGCGGCTGCTTTCGTTACAGGTGGCCGGGGTAGTTGTAGCACACAACGGTGTAGCCGCAGTGCAAGCGTTTTAGTAAAGGCAGCAGTAACAGGAAGAGTGACTGTAGTTGTGAATTAATAATAATAGTTTACGTGATGAATCGAAGCACCACCTGTCAAGCGAGGCTTGTTAGAAATATTTGTCTTTGCAGGAATAACGACTGCAGAATCAAGAGGAAGAAACATAATCTAGCACATCTCTCCTCGATCAAACTGTCCCTCCTCCTTCAGGCTTTCGCAGCCTTTGATGGACACCTCGCAATCACTGACGGAGCACACAGCACTCACTCACAGACGCATATCCTATCTACTCCTAGACAGCGCCATAATCCTGACATACACATGCCTTCGTTTAACCTAATTTCACTCATAAATGCCCTGTAGGTTGCTGTTGTCTACTCACGTTTTAGACCTGCAAACTAACTCACCCCACACACAAACACACTCACTAGGTACGGACACGGTGGAGGGAGGCTCATTATAGCCGTTCTGATTGCGTATTGTATTTTATTATTTACTAAGTAGGCTATTAAGTAAGAAAAGCTTATGTGAATGTAAAGAGCCGTGAGTAAAACACATTTTGTCACATTCAGTCTGTTGAACTGTACAGGTTGTATGAAGTTAGATCTGCTGCCCATATTCACATGGTACAACAGTGAGAAGCTGTCATGGTAGAAGATGGAGGCTGTTGTTGCCAGGCAATAAGGGACTCAGCTGCTAACATCCATTGAGAGGTCAGAGGGCAGGGATGGAGGGATTGTGGGGGAGGAGGGATATTGTTATATAAAGTAGATCTTTGCCACCAGATCTCACTAGTAAAACAGGGTAAATCACATTTGGTTGGGGTTAGATCAAACCCTAGGTATGACTGATGGGGACCTACAGTATATCTCTGTGCAACTTATATACAGCCCAGTAGATTCTCCTTAATTTGAAGAACACTAATCATGCAGAAATCACTAAATAATACCCATAATATAATAATATCTTAAATCAATTCAGATCAATATATTATAAAAGAAAAACTCCAAACATTAGAAGAAACAATTCAAGATTACAGCTGCAAGCAGCGATGAACGGGCCCCTGGTTGACATTTCCGCGACCATTGGACAGTTGCAGTAGGGCTGTCTATATTATATATGAATATTCTGAAAATTCTAAATTATAATATATATTCAAATTGTAAAATTTGAATATGAATATGCCCCCAAATTTTTAAATGAATATTCAAACTGCATTTTTTTTTTTTTTATAGATTATTTTTTGGGGGCATTTTTAGGCCTTTATTGACAGGACAGCTAAAGAAGTGAAAGGGGAGAGAGAGAGCGGAATAACATGCAGCAAAGGGCTGCAGGTCGGAGTCGAACCAGGGCCCGCTGCGTCGAGGAGTAAACCTCCTCTATGTGTGGGTGCCCGCTCTACCGACTGAGAATTGCATTTTTGGCCAATTTTGACAGTCCTATCACCAACCAACCAAAACCCCCTTGATTTCCCGATTACTTGGGAATTATTGACCGCATAGACAAAATCTCTCCAGCTGAGTAAAGCTTGTGGTCAAGACAGAATGAAAAACAAAATGCTCAAATGTAGCACCCCAGAGATAAAGGATGCAGTGTTAACGTTGTTCAATATTGTATTACAGTCGGGATGTTTTCCCAAAATCTGGTGGAAAGGGCTCATTTCCCCATCATAAGAGTGGGAACAAATCAGACCCTAATAACTACCAAGGTATTTATGTCAGCAGCTGTCTGGGTAAATTATTCTGTAGTATTGTAAATAAAAGAATACTAGATTTCCTTGAGGAACACTCCATCTTGAGTTAAAGTCAAATTGGCTTTTCTCCCGAACCACTGCACCACCGAACATGTATACTCTTCACACTTTAATTAAAAAACAGGTACACCTAACAACAAATGGTAAGATATTCACTTTTTGATTTCAAGAAGGCTCCATCACAGACTTCTACACTGTGGTATACGGGGCAAAATGTATCATCTGGTTAAATCAATGTAGTTGAAAAATATGTGTGCTGTTAAAATTGGAAACAAACAAACTGAATTCTTCACCCAGAGAAGTGGTGTTCGGCAGGGTTACAATTTAAGTCTGCCTTTTTTAATGTGTATATAAATGAGCTTGCTGTTGAGTTGGATCAATGTGCTGCTCCTGCTGCCTCTCCCTCAATCAGCCCATTGCGCTGTAGGGTAATGTATGGGGTCTACTCAGTCATCAGAGCCATACCCACTGGGACAAACATCCAACAGAATCTGTACATGCAGAATTCTGCAGATACATTCTACACGTACACAGAAACACACCAACAAATGCATGTAGAGCTGAATTAGGCAGAGAATCCAGCCCCCGAGACACCTTACATTCCAAACTCAAGAGCTGAGCTGAGAAGTTGGGCTGGGATCAGCCTCACAACAACAGTGCTCTCCAAACAGCAATCAGAGTAAAGAAAGTTAAAACACAATGTAAAGAAACCTATCCGGAACATTGAAAAGAAGAAACGAAAAGCCAAAGTAGATTGTTACTCTTATTTTATTACATCCTGTGTGTGTATATATACACACATATATTTATATATTTATACTTATATTGTCTGTTCTGTTAACCTGTTTGTTTAACTTATTTTAGATAATGTGTGACATGCACCTATGACACCAAAACAAATTCCTTGTATGTGTAAAAAATTTACTTGGCAATAAAGCTTTTCTGATTCTGATTCTGATTTGCATTGGCAAGTCAGGCAGTCACTATCCTTTTAATATAAACATGAATATCACCCAGGAGATGCAACAGTCCAAACACTAATGGACAAGATGCAGTTCAATATTCTGACCCTTGCATTTACTTAATCAATACTATTTTTATATGAGAGGCCCTTAATCTAAATTGATTCTCGTAAAATACATTTTGAATGTATTCCCACAAATATGCAAACTTTTTCATCATAAAGCAACATTTAAGTGTGCTGTTGTGAAGCCCTATATGCTATTTCCAAAGCTTTAAAAATGTCTAAATTATTTGAGAGACGGTGCATAATAATGAAATCTGAATATTTTTTGGAAATGGTTATAAATGTTCTGACATATACTGTATATTTCATTTCAGAAATACTGGTAATAGTATTTGCCCTCAAAAAACCTGGTACAACCTTATTATTATATTATATACCAGCTCCTGCCCTTTTTGGTTCTTACCATTACAAAAAAACCAGCTAACACTGTTTAGTCATCATGTTGTGTATGAAAGTTGGTATGGGAATGTTGGTAACAGAATCAGTGGCCACATGCTTGCTTTGCTGGCTACCAGCCCTAGGAAAAGCCGTAAATAAGTGTCCATGCTTTCATGCTTGGTCATGCTCTCAAGCCCAGTCTGGTTTTTCCTGCTTCTCCTCCTCCAATACTGCTGACCATTTACTGCATCTTCCCGTCCTCCTCCTTAACTTTACAGACCATCCCCCCAGTTTAAGCGCGGGGGCACATACAAACACACAAAGCCACACACAAAGCCCCCTACACACACACACACACACACACACACACACGTGCACTTCCATTAACACATATAAGTGCACACTTTAAAAACATGCAGTCTTTCTCTTTCTTCGCACACCCACGCACACAAACAGAAACTGGCCTAAGGTTAACCCCCCACTCTCTTTCAAAGCCTCAGAGGTCAAAGGACAAAGCCCAGGCAACTGCAGGAATTCTCCACTGCTGCCGTTTGGAAGCCCTCACAGTCTCTCAGCCATGCAAACACACACACACACACACACACACACACACACGCACACACACACACTGTCCACTCACAGTCTGTTCAAATAGAATGCTTAATCTTAAGGACAATATTTAAGTAGGATCTATAACAACAAAGGTAACCCATCTGTATCCTCAGCACTCAGCACACCATGCAAATACCTGTACTCTCTATATTTATTAACTAGATTCACTTCCAATTTCCACTTTAAATACATTAGTGTGTGTGGGCACAACCTCACTGGGTGCTGTATGATCACAGCTACAGCTCTGTTTGGGACATCCTCATAGCCTAGAGCATGTGCAGACTCCGACATCTTCTGAAAATGCGTATAGATCAGTGGCAGCACTCAAACATGGACAAGATAAACCTAGATAAAGATGAGGTAACTGACTATTTACTTGATTCACCTATTTATCGTGATCTATTACATTTCAGAAAATAGAGAAAAATAGCCATTATTTGTACTATTACAATGTGCAATGTCTTGTTTTGTCCAACCAACAGTCCTAAACCCAAAGGTACTCAGTTTACTATGTATTTAAAACAGGTCAAAGTGGTAAATCATCACATTGGGCAAGCTGTAATGAGAACATTCTTTGCTTGAAAAAGTATTCAGGGATTGTCAAAGTAGTTGGTGACTCAATTTCTGACATTTAACTAATTGTTTCAGCTCATAAAGAAACCGTAAAGATGCTTGTTTTAGTAGTTGTAGTATAACCAGTAATTGTTTAATCACGTTTTTAAAGCACACAGAGTTGTGTCACTGTATGAAGTGTGCTCTATAAATATATTTGAGTTGGCAGAACAATCTCTTCCATCCGTTCTGACTCTGATAAACACAAGTTGTTTATCAGTTGTATGTATGTTATGTAGATAAGATCATTTATAAATTTGAGTTTTGGAATTTACTGTCACAACTAGCATTATAGAATGTGTCATCTGGATAAGTGCTATAACATATACACACTTTGCATATATGGCACGTGCAACTAACTAGCCCTCTAAACCCAGCCTGAGGACAAACAGGTCTAGGCTTGACAGATAAGGAATGCAATTAGTGGCACCAGCAGCTACAAAGCCCAATGCTGTCTATCTGAATGGACATCCCAAACAAGATGTTTGTGACATCTGTACTGGTTAAGGGTGTCACGATTTTGATTTTTAATTCGAAATCGACCGAAATGAAGTCACAATCTCGAACTTCGAATAAAAAAATGGAACCGCAGATGCTGCCACGCCCCCATGTCACAAAAAAAACCACGTGTTGAAGTGCTACGAGTCAACCCCCTCAAACATAGCTACAGCCTGTCAAAAGATAGAATGGCAACTGCACGGACAGAACTCGAACCCCCTACTCTTTCACTGAAGAGTTCCAGTGAGTTATGTTGACAACGTTCCTGTTGTGTGTGTGTGTGTGTGTGTGTGTGTGTGTGTGTGTGTGTGTGTGTGTGTGTGTGTGTGTGTGCGCGCGCGCCCTTTCTCTCTCTACAGAGGACACTAGACATGGCATGTTTCAGCTATGGTGAAATAGTTTTTTAAGACACTTAATTGTTCAGAGAAGACTATGGACTGAAGATTTAAGTTATTGTTACATTATGTTGTTAAATGGCATAGCAACCTGTGCTTTAAAAAAAACTGACACTAATATAGTATTCCCATAAACAATCACTGTAATATTATTATACAATAAACATATCTGTACCTCGCTCACCTCCCACTCATTCCGTCTCTTCTTCAGCTGTTCACATTTGCGCAGCTTGCAGATCTGCTTGCCCGTCTTGCGGTTCAGACAGTTTGCGCAGGAACGGCAGTTCTCTTTGCGGAGGCAGGGAGTGCAGTCGCCACATTTCTTCCTCTTTTTCTTCTGGAGATCCACAGTGGGGTCCACGGAGGCATAGAAGGGAGACAGAGAGAAGAGCCCCGCTTGCTGGTGTTCAGTCTCAATATATTTGCTCAGAGGAGACGTCTTCTCTAAAGACTTTCTGTGCAAGTGGAGAGACTGAGCCTCCTCCTCGTCCATTGAGAATTCATAAATGTCCTCAGATGGCGGGCCAGGCCCTGCTGTTGGCCTGAGCATGGTGACCGTCCTCACTTATGCCTACGTTGTCTTTTAAATAACGAGATTGTAAAAACACGGATCAACACGGTGAAGTTTAAAAAGTGGAGTTTAAAATCGACACCATTCAAACGAACCATAAATATTTGGCTGCAAGTTTGTCTGGTCTTAAAATCAAAGTTTGGCAGGAAGACAACTTGTCTCGGATCAGTCTGTGCTGTTGACTTTGTCTATCTCGATATTAAACCATCTGGAGAAAGCCTAAATCCCCTTGACTCTGTGAGCTGTGGCCAAAAAAAGTTAGCTGAGTCCTCCAGGCACAGCTTAATTATTATACTGGGGTATTGGTCACCCGTTGGAGGCCCTGGAGAATCCTGGTTGTAACTTGCAGTATGGAGTCCATCTTTCCCAGCTACCCTTCGGGATGGTGGGCGGACCACCACCGTGGCCGCGTAGCTGGACCCTGGGGAGTCATGGCGGTGTCTGCACAGCCTGGCCACAGTCTGGAAAGTCAAATGGATAAAACAAAAATGATTTAATCCATGCTAGAATGCCAAAAAAAAGTATACATACACATCCCTTTTCTAGGTTTTCAGTTGGGACCTTGAATGTTTGTCTTATGGTCAGTGTGTACAGTATCTCTCTCCATCAACTGTTATGAGCAACTGAATTTTTAAGGACACTTGTTCTGTGTCCATTTAAGGTAATATGTTTTTGATATCACCCACATAAAAGATCTGAACATACATGTGTCATAAATCTAACAATGTATGTAGCCAACTTTTTTTCTTTCTTTTTTTAACACAAACGTATGTCTACGACTGTGATCATATTCCCTTATTAAAACACATTGTGTTGTGTTACACTGTAAAAAAAAATAGTGAAAGTGTAAGAAATGAATAATAACTTGATTTATTGAAGGCAGCGTCAAACAGAAAAGTGTTCAGGCTTGATTTAAAAGAACTGAGAGTTGCAGCGGACCACTTCCTGGTGTGAACGGGCACCACGGCTTTTATGTATGTCTGTGGAAAGTGGATGCATATCTGTCAGTGGACTTCTACATTATCTGCTAATTTAGATTATACCCATCAAATACATATGGATGGTTGGTAACATATTTTGTTCCTGGTCCACTGCAAGCCTCAGGGTAAGCATGGTCAATGGCAATTTGTAAGAGTCAGATGTCACTTTACAAGCCTGTGCATGTACTTAAATAGTTGGTATAACTGGTTGCGTAGCATTTGATAATACTAGATGCTTTGCCCTGTATTAGAGTTCAGTCTGACATCCCTGATAGCTGTCTGGATGTTGTCTGGTTTCCAAACACAGCTTGGCTGTGCATGCAGTTGGCTCATAGCCAGGCCTACGTGAGCAGTTTGCGAAGATATGTGTTTTAATGGCAGACCCCACAGGGATGGGGGCTTATGTCTCCCTGAATGAAAGTCAGGGGGTGATAAGTTGATGCCAGGGACAGTTCTCTTTGTCTTGTGGTCGCACGCACCAGTCATCCGTAAATAAAGGGAATTGTGCTGAGAAAACCCAATGTTTCTGTGCTAGTGGTTTCACAGCCTGCAATGAACAGGTTTTTTTTTATGTTAACAGGAATGCAGCAGAGGGTAAAAGCCACTATAAAAAATATGTAGACTACTTCAATTTAACATTACCCTGTGGGCTTGTGCATTAATGTGCATTTTAAAATGAACACGGATTTAAAAATGTAATCCAGTGGAATTAACTGTTACTAGCTTTTGTGGAAGTTTTGCCTCCTGGCCATGACCATATACTCACACTTTGTAAAAAAAATAAAAAATAAAAGAGACTTGTTCAATAACAAGTAATTCCCCCAAAAGGCTGAAATTAAAACAAAATAGTTACACCATTTAAATGTACACCCCAAATTTTGAAGTAACAGTAGCCTAAACATTTAACTTTGAGCTAGCTAGTTTGCAGCTTTGTTAGCTAACATTAGGTATTTCGCGCTCAGCCTACGTTTTAACATTTCATGTTAGTAGAATTTGTCTCACAATTTATTCTTTTTGTACATGTAAGTATAATTTATATGCTATTAAACTTATAAGTAAGAGGGGGGAGGGGGGGGGGCTGACTTACCAAATGGGGTTCCATGGTGTAACGTTAGCTTAGCTAAAGTTTTAAGTATTTGTTGTGAAGATGAAACTAACGTTAGCAAAGACATGCCCGCTGTGACAGCAGCCAGAGTCAGTTTCTAGGTTAAGGTAAAGTTATTGTCTTCCGTGGAAATAGAAGACTAGCTAAATACAATTGGGCACCGCCTTGTAATGACACAACTGTGTGACACTTAAACGTTCCTGTTTTTCCCTCCACAACTTGACTAATTGCTAAAATATGATGGTAACCTAACGTTACAACATTAAACAGAACAAAAAGGCCTAACCAGTAACAGTGTTGCCGAGGGGGGTGGGGTGGGGGGGTGGGGGGATTTAGCTACATTTAGCTTGATAAACGCAAATTTAGGCAATAACATTGTGAGGCAACAGTACGCGCTCTGCCAGCTCCGCACGTGGTTTAATCAACACTGTGGGGCTCCTCAGTGCATGCCGCCCAGTCAGTGGTGCTAGCTCCCCTCTGCCCAGATGTTAGTCTAAATTCACGTGGTTACCTAAGTAGCCTACAGCCCACACCGATTAAAGCAATCAGATAAAAACTAACAGGCATCCTTAGATTTACATTAAGATACTGCTCATTATCTACAGCAGGATACACAAAACACATTAGGGCTGTGAGTGGTAAGGCCACTGGGATAATTGCGTTAGGTGACAAACACAGCACTTAACCGGGTGTGAATACACACTTTGATTTACATCCACGCGACAGCCTTAAAAGACACTTGCAGAGAGGTTATCGTACGTCAGATGGACACATTATAAGCTCTTAATATTTCTATTTTAGTAAAATCATTAATGAAGTCACCCACAAATAGCCTACCATATATTAACGCATTCCAGCTGTTTGACACGCCTTAACGTTAGCTATGCAGCAGAAACTCTTGTTACTCAGTTCTGCACACAAACACATAACCTACAAAGTGGGTTAATCGACGTAACATCCACGTATGCATAGGAAAAACATTCATAATATTAAAATATAGGCTAATATTCACAATGAAAGGAGAGAACGTAGCCTACCACCCGCGACGAGGTCTTTAAATGCTTCGATATTCCTTTTCACTTCAGCGTTCCACTGCCATTGCAAAATGAAAAATAAATTATTAAAAAAAACACAAAAGTAGGCTACTTACATAGCATAATAAAATAATAATAATAGAGAGCTAAAAATGCGCCAACAAAAACTTTTCCACATATAAAAATACTCGTGCACAAAAGGGCAGAGGGGGTAAAAAGTTGCAGCCTAATGACATAACTCTGGTCTATGTCTGGTCGGGGGTGCTGGAGGTGAAGAGAGAGAGAGAGAGAGAGAGAGAGAGAGAGAAAAAAAAAAAAAAAAAAAAAAAAAAAAAAAAAAAAAAAAAAAAGGTTGTGTCTCTTGGAAGGGTTAAAGTCATCAGTAAATTATGGAGTGGAGTCCTGCCAGTTGGAGCAAGGGGTGGTGGGTGGTGATGGTGGGGGGGACACACGTCATACAATGGGGATGTGGGGGCTTAAAACTGGCCCATGTGATGCTGAGTTGAAGTGGTATTTTTTAGGTCATGAGATGATTTGAAACTGCCCTCAGGATGCCGGGGTGACATTTTGACTGATAGCTTGAATGTCACAAGAGCGATTTCTAATCAGATTCCTGTGATGTCATGCAAGGGTTTTGAAGCCATACTGTTGTGACATCATGAGGGGAAATGAGGATCAGGACCGTTTAGGTCTGAAGAAGCCCTGTATCACTCCTGCACTACATTGGGTCGGTGTGTTCAGATGAAAGGGAGCAGTGGCCCCCGCTGACCGAGTTCAGGTATAGCTCAGCTGCCTTTTATCCCAAGTGAGGGCCAGTCTTGTGCTCCACACCATCCCCAGCTACAGAAAGGGAGTTACGGAGGATAGTGAGGTAGTGAAAAGGATGAAAAATGGATGGCGGTCTAGATAAATAAAATCCCCTATAAATATAACAGTACCTGTGTACATTACATAGGGAAGAACAAGCGATAGAAACCAGTTATTTTAATTTGTGACCAACATTCAGTCATAATCATTAAACATATAAATGAAAAATAGTACAACCATTACTAACAAAAGTAGTATATGGTTGGGAATGGGCACTCCATCATACCTCTGCTTGAATACAAAATCAATTTCCTTTTTTTTTTTAATTCATATTATGAATGTAATCGAGAGTGAGGACCTGGGAAAGACCGAAGGGGATGACAATCTCAAAAATCGTGGCACCACAGAGTATTTAATAGTAGTCTTCCCTCCAAGTCGGCAGTCATTAAATTGTTATTCCACTGACCAAACAGTAGCTTGCCAGCCATCAGCCATAGCTCCATTTTGTTGTCACACTACTGCATATAAGCAGCTTTGTAAGTTACGGTGGCAAATCTAATCTAGATGCAGAAACTCCAAGGGGTCTATGCATAATAACATTTCACGCTGCTTCAATGGAGAACTGTACCGATTGTAATTTACTGTATATGACGGAGTCAGAACGAAAAAGAAACTTCTTTTGTGGTTCCACCCTCATAAGGTATGGCAGCACAATACAGTTGTGAGGATGTTGTATTAAATAACATTTTTTAGATGGGGGTTTCCAAACCACAAGGTTATCTGAGGTTTGTAGCCCGCTCTGTTTGTAGTTCTTGGTCATGAAAACATTGCGTTGTATCTCACTATGACTCCACGTACAATTACAGAAAGTACTAATACATTCCATATCAATAGGATCGCAGCATTACATTAGTCTATGCCTAAAATACTGCAAAAATACACCTCAATATGTTATGACTATTCGTAAACAATGTCGCATCAAAAGCCATTTAAACATTAAGAACTGAAATGAAAAGTAATAATAACTAGAACTGCAAGCAGTTATGACGGGGCCCAAGCCTCCGATGCCATTCGCCTCCGATGCCATTCGCCTCTGATGCCATTCGCCTCCGATGCCAGTCGTCCGCCATGCCCCGGGGAGCCGCGCCAGTTGCCCCCGATGACCCGCGAAGCTGCGCCAATGTGGGACCGGAAGCAGTACGTAGGGGGGGCAAACGTTGGTGAATGTCGAGAGGTTTGATGCACGAGGTCTGCGGTACTCTGCCGTTGCAGTTGTAGTGGTTAACAGTTCATCTCCATGCATATACAGACTACTTTTAACAATTCTCTACTATAAACAAACTTCTTAACCCCCCTGACCACAGGGGACAGCAGAGAGAAATGAGAGAGTGACTTAGAGAGTGGAGGTACCGGCAGGTGTGGTGGTTGAAAGAGCAGGGGAGGTGGTCAGGTTGTCGTAAATGGTGTCATAGGCGCCAATTGATGTTTTCCTCCGAGGGTGCTCACAGGCGCACGTGGTTAAAAAAAAAAAGTAGTCAAAAGTTGTTTGCATTTCAAAACCTTAGGAAATGGACCGGCGACCGACCGTTACCCCGCCTATTAACTTCGATAATAAAGCCGTAAAGTAGGCTTTCAACTCAGGACAGCGCCACTTCTCACAAATACAGATAGGATTGTAGATGAGAAGTTTAACTGACACGTGACCGCGATCAACTTCGTGGGAAATTAAGAATCAATGCCACCGACATAACCAATCACACTTTGACAGACTCTCCACTTAGCACCAACTGCAATGTTTAATTGCACGGTATCAGCTCATATGAATGGTGTTGATTTTGGATTGAAAAAGTGGTAATATTTGTCCACTGTGAAGGTTGTAGAAACTTTGTCAGGTGGGTTAAGAAGTTTTTTTTTTTTAAAAAAAACAAACAAAAAACCAACCAAAAAAAAAAAAAAAAAAAATTTTTTTTTTTTCATTCCCATTGCCAATATTCCATTCCATTAACATTGATTAACAGGGCAAAACACTTTTATATTGATTATAGCGCCCCCTAATGGCCGATCTTCGCCACATTTGGTACAGCGCCTCAGAACGCCATGCCGAACGAGCACCACAAATATTGTATTGATTGCTTTTACTGTGGCAGAGATATTGCAATTGCAAATTTCCCATTGAAATGCATTGAGAAAATTGGCGGGAAAACAAATAAACGTTGCTTATAGCGCCCCCTAAAGGCCGATCTTCGCCAAATTTGGTATAGAGCATCGTATTGGAATGATGAACAAGGATCTCAAGTCATTTGGTGATAACATTTAATTTGTCCGAGATATGATATGATATGTGTGTGGTAGCTAGCTAGGACAATTTGTTTTGTCGTCAAATGCGCATACTTTAACGTAGCAAAATTCCTTCAATAACTTTTTGTCAGGTCCATCTGGAGATGCTAACTACCAGGTTTCGCGGGTTGCAGGTTGCGCGCGACCTAGGGACGAGTTCGAAAAAGTTGTTTTTGCACTTTGCGCGATATTGCGAAAAAACTTTTGCGCTAAAATGGGGTTGGCCTATATCACGTAATTCAGCTTGATTCAAGGAACACGTGGATGTAAAAATTTCTAATGTGCGATGTGTAATGTGGGAGTTAAAGACCAAAAACCATTACAGCGCCACCTAGTGGTCCACATGTGTAATTTTTGGTAGGTGTGGTCCATGGCCCATTATCCATCTACGCTGTAAATTTAAAGTTGTTCACATTAGTGTAAGTGGTATATCTAGAATTGGGTCTCATTGGGTCCCATAGGCCACGCCCACTTCGACGCCTCAGTACCCCACTTTAGGGTTGGCCTCAGGATTGGCCCCTGATGGTACCCTTCAAATTTTGTATAAATCGGATGAGCCGTTCATGAGATATAAACTTTTTGTAGTTGTAGCGCCCCCTAGTGACCAATTTTCGTAAAACGCATGGGGTAACTCCAGAGGTTCATGGCAAAAAAGAATCTAAAGTTTGGGGTTGATAGCATTTAGTTTGGCTGAGATATGGCAAAGTTGGTGTTTTCATAGTTAGCTACACAAATTAGTTTGTGCGTTCTAAAGCCGTAATTTTTTGTAGCAAAAATTCCTTTTATAACTTTTGTCAGGTCCGTCTCGGTTGATGCTAGTTGCCAAGTTTCCGTGCAGATCGGTCCACGGTCTAGGAGGAGTTCGAAAAGTCGTTTTTTGATAAATCGCGATTTTTCACGCATAAAAGTCTAGGCGAAAATGGGCGTGGCCTATATCACGTGATTCAGTTGGATCCAGTGAACGCGAAGATGTATGGTTTTTGAATGTCGGGTGTACGGTGTGGGAGTTATAGGGCCAAACGCGTTTTTGTCTGCTATAGCGCCACCTAGTGGTTGAAATGGGTAAATCTTTGCGCCTGAGGTCCTTGCAGGGATTTGGACCAGTCCTGAAAATTGCAACCCCCCACCATGTACGGTTTAGGCTGCAGTCGGAGTTTTAGGCGGAGAAGAATAATGGAAAACTAGAACTGCAAGCAGTTATGACGGGGCCCAAGCCTCCGATGCCATTCCCCTCCGATGCCATTTCCCTCCGATGCCAGTCATACGTGACACCCCGGGGAGCTGCGCATGTCGCCCCCGATGACCCGCGAAGCTGTGCCAATGCGGGACCCGAAGCATTACGTAGGGGCGGCAAACGTTGGTGAATATCGAGAGGTTTGATGCACGAGGTCTGGGGTACTCTGCCGTTGCAAATGTAGTGGTTAACAGTGTCTCTCCATGCATATACAGAGTAGCTTTAACAATTCTCTACAATAAACAAACTTCTTAACCCCCCTGACCACAGGGGACAGCAGAGAGAAATGAGAGAGTGACTTCGAGGGTGGAGGTACCGGCAGGTGTGGTGGTTGAAAGAGCAGGGGAGGTGGTCAGGTTGTCGTAAATGGTGTCATAGGCGATTGATGTTTTCCTCCGAGGGTGCTCACAGGCGCACGTGGTTCAAAAAAAAAAAAAGTAGTCAAAAGTTGTTTGCATTTCAAAACCTTAGGAAATGGACAGCGGCCGACACGAAGACACGCTCCTATTAACTTGATAATAAAGCCGTAAAGTAGGCTTTCAACTCAGGACAGCGCCACTTCTCACAAATACAGATAGGATTGGAGATGAGAAGTTTAACTGACATGTAACCGCGATCACCTTCGGGGGAAATTAAGAATCAATGCCACCAACATACCCAATCACACTATGACAGACTCTCCACTTAGCACCAACTGCAATGTTTATTTGCACAGTATCAGCGCATATGAATGGTGTTGATTTTTGATTGAAAAAGTGGGAGAAAAGAGTTACATTTTGTCCTATTTTTGTGCATAACCTGTACTATGACGCTGGTTATCAACTAGTTCAGTCAACTCAGGGTTTCCCAATCCAGCGGCACGCGCGTTCACATAAAAGAGGCGGTGTTTGCGCACCACAACCAATCGCAAACATCTACCAGAGCCGCATGTTATATAAGAAGAGCAAATTATAATTCTCCATAAATATGAAGAACACAGACACGGTTTTACAGAGAAAACGCAATACAGTCGCTGCTTCCTAAAACAGGAAGGAAAGCTGGAAAAAAAAATAAATGAATAGCCGACGCTGTAGATGTTTAAATCACAACGCTTATTAATATCACTTCCCCATCAGTCAGGACCAAGATCTGACCATAATTACACTTGTGCTTTCCATAAACTGTCGTTGCTTTAGCCTATTATTTCAGTTGCAACCCTGGCAGTGGGAAGCGATCGTGAGAGCAAATAAAAAATATATAAAAACATAATTCAAACCGATGTGCGCACTGACGACACATGGCTCAAGAAGCCGATATGTAATTCCCTCCCATTAAAATATATAGGCTATATTTCATAAAAATACCAATGTTAACGGGGTTGTTGGTCTCTCAATGTTTAACTTTTATGAGCGCACCCCTCTCTCTCTCTCTCTCTCTCTCTCTCTCTCTCTCTCTGTACCGAGCTCCGCCTGATCTTCTTTAAGAACGGTGACGCCGTTATCAATCGACCTATTGATTGGTCAGTAGGCGGTGCTTTAACACCGGTTGATCTCTGATCTCCAACTTAACCTGCTCCCGACCAGGTTAGGTGTTCAGCATGAGTTACCATGGTGATTGAACCCGATAACAACTGATCCACCTTCGTAGTACAGACAATTCTGCGTTGAGCCTTAAGTTAGCTCGTTAACGCCAAATCCTGCTTCGTAGTACAGGCCTCAGGGGAGCATGCGAAAGCGAAAACCAAAACGTAATGGTAGGAGGTAAACGTCAGTAAATATTGAGAAGTGTGAGCTGCAAGGTCTTTGATACATTCCCATTGCAAATATTCCATTAACTTTGATTGACAGGGCAAAACACTTTTAGGTTGATTATAGCGCCCACTAATGGCTGGTACAGCGCCTCAGAACGCCAAGCCGAACGAGCACCACAAATTTTGTGTTGATTGCTTTTACTGTGGCAGAGATATTGCAATTGCAAATTTTCCATTGAAATGCATTGAGAAAATTGGCGGGAAACAAATAAACGTTGCTTATAGCGCCCCCTAAAGGTCGATCTTCGCCAAATTTGGTACAGAGTATCATCGTCAGATGCTGAACAAGGATCTCAAGTTATTTGCTGATAACATTTAATTTGGCCGAGATATGATATGATATGTGTGTGGTAGCTAGCTAGGACAATTTGTTTTGTCGTCAAATGCACATACTTTAACGTAGCAAAATTCCTTCAATAACTTTTTGTCAGGTCCATCTGGAGATGCTATCTACCAGGTTTCGTGCAGATCGGTCGCACGGCCTAGGACGAGTTCGAAAAAGTTGTTTTTGCACATTGCGCGATATTGCGAAAAAACCTTTGCGCGAAAATGGGGTTGGCCTATATCAGGTAATTCAGCTTGATTCAAGGAACACGTGGATGTAAAGATTTCTAATGTGCGATGTGTAATGTGGGAGTTAATGACCAAAAACCATTACAGCGCCACCTAGTGGTCCACATGTGTAATTTTTGGTAGGTGTGGTCCATGGCCCATTATCCATCTACGCTGTAAATTTAAAGTTGTTCACATTAGTGTAAGTGGTATATCTAGACATGGGTCTCATTGGGTCCCATAGGCCACGCCCACTTCGACGCCTCAGTACCCCACTATAGGGTTGGCCTCAGGATTGGCCCCTGATGGTACCCTTCAAATTTTGTATAAATCGGATGAGCTGTTCATGAGATATAAACTTTTTGTAGTTGTAGCGCACCCTAGTGACCAATTTTCGTAAAACGCATGGGGTACCTCCAGAGGGTCATGCCAAAGAAGAATCTAAAGTTTGGGGTTGATAGCATATATTTTGGCTGAGATATGGCAAAGTTGGTGTTTTCATAGTTAGCTACACAAATTAGTTTGTGCGTTATAAGCGCAATTTTTATTGTACAAAAATTCCTTTTATAACTTTTTGTCAGGTCCTTCTGGGGATGCCAGTTGCCAAGTTTCGTGCAGATCGGTCGCACGGTCTAGGAGGAGTTCGAAAAAGTAGGTTTTTGATAAATCGCGATTTTTCACGCATAAAAGTCTAGGCGGAAATGGGCGTGGCCTATATCACGTGATTCAGATGGATCCAGGGAATGCGTAGATGTATGGTTTTTGAATGTCGGGTGTACGGTGTGGGAGTTATAGGGCCAAACGCGTTTTTGTCTGCTATAGCGCCACCTAGTGGTTGAAATGGGTAAGTCTTTGCGCCTGAGGTCATTGCAGGGTTTTGGACCAGTCCTGAAAATTGCAACCCCCAACCATGTACGGTTTAGGCTGCAGTCGGAGTTTTAGGCGGAGAAGAATAATGGAAAATAATGGATAATGGAAAAAAATAAAAATCCTTAGAAAAACAATAGGGTTCCACGCTCCATTGGAGCTGTGAACCGCGATGCCTTGCATTACGCGGTTCCCATGCCCCCTCGGGCTTGGACCCCTAATAAATGGTAACACTATCTAACTTTACAGTATAATACACATTTAATAATTAGGTTATGACTCAGTTATAACACATCAAATCTTTATTTTTACACCATTGTAACACTCCATTGGAGGCTGTTTAACAAACACACAAACAAAATGCTGTAAACACAAAATGCAAACCTTAAAACATGTCTTCTGAGGTACCGGGCCGTTATACCACAATACATAGTTTAATATTTTGTTTATCTTGAGTTGTTAAAGGAACACGGCGACTTATTGGGACTGTGTCTTATTCACCGTGTCCCCCAGAGTTAGATAAGTCCATACATACCCTTCTCATCTCCGTGTGTGTCGTAACTCTGTCTGACGCCCCCACCGCTAGCCTAGCTTAGCACAGATCCTGGAGGTAACCGGCTCAATTTAGCCTACTGCTCCCAATAAGTGACAAAATAACGCCAACATGTTCCTATTTACATGTTGCGATTTGTATAGTCACAGCGTGTACAAATAACAAGGTCACATGAGACACAGCCGTCTCCACGGGGCTTATCAGGTGCTGCAAGCAAATCACTCCGCCCAAGTAGCAGAAGTAGCAGTGCTTCACCTTTCTGAGAATATAGTTCCCAGTATGTATACGGTTAGAAGATGGTGTGTCTCATGTGACCTTGTTATTTGTACACACTGTGACTATACAAATCACAACATGTAAATTGGAACATGTTGGCGTTATTTTGTCACTTATTGGGAGCAGTAGGCTAAATTGAGCCGGTTACCTCCAGGATCTGTGCTAAGCTAGGCTAGATGGAGCCGGTTACCTCCAGGATCTGTGCTAAGCTAGGCTAGCGCTGGGGGCGTCAGACAGAGTTACGACACGCACGGAGATGAGAAGGGTATGTATGGACTTATCTAACTCTGGGGGATACAGGGAATAAGACAAAGTCCCAATAAGTCGGTGGTGTTCCTTTAAAATAGATATTAAGATGCACATCGTGATGCACTGAGGAATTTTTTTCCGATAATTTAGACCATACAGTGTTAAGCACCAAATTGATACGATCAAAAATATTATTCATGGCCACGTTTCTATATGTTGAGAACAAAAACTGATACTGTTGGGTCATAATGTGGTTAAATGACAAACTCCTGCGGAGTTAAAGCTTTTAATAATTCAATGAAACACTGCTCAAGACATTACTTAAGCAAATGGATCCTCTTGTTTTGTTTAATAAATAATAGTTAAAAGTAGAATAAACCAGGTGAACATGTACCTGAAATTCTCCCGGAAACCTTCATGGTAATAAATAGCTCAAACACTCTCCATCCATCTCACTTGCATTAAAAGGAAAAGTTAGTACCAGCAGATGTGAAAGTGCATGATTGAGGACGGCTCCAGTGTCACATTCTTACACGTCGGCGTGCGGACGCCGGCGCTGCAGGCAAAAATCATCAAATTATTGCAACGAGGAGAAGGAGGAGCACAACAACAGAACAAACAGGAAGGCAAACGGAGGAATGCTTGAAAAGGAACCAGAAAAACTAGAAAGGGGAGGCAGAAGGGCGATGAGAAATACAGCGATAGCAATTTTCATCGGTAGGTCAGACTGATCTCACGAAGTGGCGTATGTATGACACGCCGATTCGTATGCCATTGTTGGCGTGTTATCAAGGCGCATACTGGCTTTTTAGCGTGTTTATCAACGCTGTTTGGCCTCCGTTGACTTACACTACCTTGCGATTGCGTGTGAATTGATGCCGCAGCGAGTAGTATGAAAGGGCGAAAATCTACGTAGGGAGTTTGGTCGGGGTGAAGGATGGGTCAAACAACACAGGACTTTCACCCAGGAGACCGGGGATTGGGTCCCGCGTGTCACGTTTCCTAAACTCAGCAACTAAGTTGCAATGAATAATTTAATAAAGATTCAAGAAAAGTAATGTAGAATCGTGTTCGTTAAAATTGAGGAGCAAGTTTTGTGAAAAAAAAAAAAAGATAATTTTTGCTTTAATTTAGGTTTTCTCGAATAGAGGTACAACTGTCCTACTGATTTAAACAAAAAAACGTACAGTACTGTATAGGCTGTTACAGCATATCCACCTGATCGACTGCCACTAGTTCCTTGACTCAGTTTGGTGTACTTATGTGCTGAAAGACAACTCCGTTGTACACGGAACTTCTGCCGCACTATACAGCTCATGCAATCTCAGTTATCATAAGGGAAGATCTTTTTTGATATACCATTGTTCCAATATCTAATATATCTTGTTTGGGTGACAAACATGCCATGGACAATCAATTACTCAACTTGATGAAGCCTGTATTAACTTAAACTTGCACAAACTTCTCACGTAACTGCTTGGGTTTGGTTTGGGCTGAATATTGAGACCGAATGATGATTGGTGAAAAATGCTGTCAGCAGCACAGCCAAAGAGAAATATAAGTTGAGATGGGTTGGGTTGGGCCTCGGTTGAGCTTGGACAGAGATGGAAATGCTTTATGGTGCGTTCCATTTACGTCGGAAGTCAGAGCTGGGAATGACGTCACACCCGATGTTGACCGCGTTCCAGTAAAAACGAGTCGGAATAACCGTTTTGTTTTTGCTCTAGCCAGGTTAGCCGTTGATAACGCATTACGCTGTTTTTTGTGCATACGGACAGAGTAACAACATGTCCACAAATAGAAAATGGACAGTAGCCTACTGTGTGTACGACTGATTTAGTGAGTCACAAATAAGACAGAAGAGCTTATTAACCGTTGATGCACAGAGCAGCCATGTTGGATTTTGAGGTTGGGGTACTGTGAGGTTCTCAGACTTTCCGACTCGGAAATCCGACTTCAGGGGGACGTTACAGTCAAAATTTCCGACTTGGAACTTCCGACTTCAAATGGAGCGCACCACTATTACTCTTGGTTCAAACTCTTTAGACTCAAAGCTCTGACCAGGTTGCTGGACATTTGACGCTTTTACTTCAACAGAGGGTATTTTATGTGCAATGGTCCATTCTTAACTGCTACATGGAGCCGCCAAATTTGTTAAATCCTGAAATGCATATACTGTACACAGGGAATGTACCAACTCCCCTTTTTTCCCCCATCACAGCACCCATCAGTGTCGTGGTGGTTTGGTCCAGTCGTCACAGAGCAGTAGTCTTTATGTCCGCACCTGGAACTTGCCAGCCTTCGTCATGTATTTGATGCCTTTGAAAGGTTTATACTTCTCACCGTACATGTCCAGTCGATTCACCTTCAGCCCTGTTGCAGGACAAAAATACAGTTTTTCTTTCAATTTAAATTTCTCAATACAAACAAGTCTGATGTGTCACTGGACAAGAGCAAACACTGGTACAACACTGAAACAAATCTGGCTTGAATGTTTGAGGATGGTGGGCGGCTGATTTATGGTGACCTTCCATACAGATTTGATTAGGCTACGACAACTACAGAGACGTCAGCATTAGGTTTCTACACCGCCTCACTTTATATCCACTCTCAGCTCAGTATTACCATTATAGCGCAAAGCATCCTTTTTGTCCTAAAAAGATAAGGCCCGGACACACCAACCCGATAATCGGCCGTCGGACAGTCTGGCGAGGTCGGTGACTCGAGTCTGTTCGGTGTGTTCCGTGCCGTCGTCCGTCGGCCTTCATTTTGGCCGACCTGACTTGCTGGGTCGAAGGGCGGGCAGTCGGACTCAATGACCAATCTGATTGGTGGAGTGCTAACTCAGAAATGGTGAGCGGGATGAGTGACGAACACCTCTCAAAATCTGACGAAAATCTTTTAAACTGACCTTTGTCGATCTGAAATGAAGACAGAGTCAGCAACCGCATGGCCTATTTCTCGCTTAAAATGTTTTCAGAAACACGTTTCAGTGAACCATTTTCGTAAAATACGAGATCGTATTTCGAACAAGCCGCCATTATTACCCACGTGAACGCGTTCGTCATTTCCGGTTTTCAATTTTTGTATTACGTCTCGCACACGCGCAGAACATACGCTCAAGTCGGCGTCGCGTCGGTGTGTTCTGAGGCACTTTTTGGACCTCGGGGAGTCCGAGATGATGTGGAGGGAATCTTTTTCCATCTAAATGACGAGTGACGAAGAGTCTTTGCATTTGTTGAAAAATAGGATGATTAGCACTGTGACTCAAATTCAATGGCAATACATGAAAAGGCACAAACTAATCACACCTGCACATTCCTAAATTGTAGTTTTTAAAAGAAAACACAGAATACTATACTAAATGCATGCTAGTAGTCATACTGCCTTCCGTGTTGTGAAATGAACTAACTCATTCTTAGAAATGCATTTTAAGATATACTGCTTTGAATATTACCTGAAATCCTGTATAGAATAATAAAATGCTAGAAAGTATGTCTATGCTAACTAAGTCACATCACTCTATGAAGATTAACATTAAAGCAAAAACCATATAATAATACATGTGAATACATTCAGTTAACAACAATGAATAAAATGAGTACTTAGGTGTAGGGCTGCACGATGTGAGGAAAATATCTAATTGCGATTATTTTTGACTGATATTACGATTGCGATGTGATCCACGATATTGGGAGGGAATTTTATTTTTGTATCATTATTTTTATTTTCCTAGAAAATATTAAATTTAAACCATTTAAATGATTATAAATGTGATTTTTTTTCAAGGATCTATACAAAACAAAGATTTTTTTCTTTAGTCTGTAGGATACAATTTGTAGGCTGGAGCACCACAATACTTAATTCAGAAGTGTTTGACACATGTTATGCCTTTAACAAACATTGCGCTCCCCCCCTTGCGATATCCCCTCCGCCCCTGTGATTTGGATATAGCAGTAGTTCATATTGCGATTTCTTTAAAATAGCGATTAATTGTGCAGCCCTACTTCTGTGTATCAAAATGTGCTTATAGAGTACAGTCATGGGAGTTGGTGTATTTATTGCATGTGGCACCATCTAGTGGCCAGTGTGCCAATGTGCTCACAGAATGTGACAGTCAGGTGGTTATCAGCTGAGCAGGCTATGTGATGAAAAGCTTCTCTCAAATGTGTGGGGGTTGAGGGCAAATTATTCTCAATGCAAAATATAGAGTGGAAATGATATCCATTAGTTAATGATTAAAATATGGATCTAATTTACTATAACAGCCTGGGAGAGTTTAGTGTGGAATGTAAGCTAGGTGTTAACAGAGAATCTCAATAATGAAAAACTAGAAATCAAGGAATTCCTGGAATGATGCAATCATGACTGCGTGAGGATGTGTGTGTGTGTGTGTGTGTGTGTGTGTGTGTGTGTGTGTGTGTGTGTGTGTGTGTACCTGAGATGGCCATCTGTTGGATCTTTAACTGGATGTTGATGGTGGGGTTCTCGTCAGGTTTGGAGGCCCCGGCCTGCAGGCTCATGGTGCCTTTCAGGCTGGGAAGCTTCTGTGGGTTGATCTTTCCAACATCCCAGCTCAACATCTAGCCCCAAAAAAAACACACAACATTAAGATGGCAATATGAGATCACTGCCACTTGGAGGAAAAAAAAAAGGTCACACCAAAACAAATGGTGGCCTCTTTGATCCTGGAGAGGGTTGGTGGACATTAACATAATTTAGGCTTTTTGAGACCTCTTCACATTATTTTTCATGCACACTTCTCTTCTTCTTACTTTAAAGTGTTCATATTATGCTCATTTTCAGGTTCAGACTTTTATTTAGAGGTTATATCAGAATAGGTTTACATGGTTTAATTTTCAAAAAACACCATATTTTTGTAGTTCTGCACATTACTGCAGCTCCTCTTTTCACCCTGTGTTGAGCTCTCTGTTTTAGCTACAGAGTGAGGCATCTCACTTCTGTACCATCTTTGTTGGGAGTCGCACATGCTCAGTAGCTAGGTAAGGACTACTAGCCAGTCAGAAGCAGAGTATGAGGGCGTGCCACGCTAGCAGCTAGGCGAGCATTATAACGTGTGTTCCAAAGTGACCATGTTTGTCTCTGAAGTAAAGGCTGGACTACAATAGAGCTGTTTGGAGCAGTTTGTGAACAGTGTTTTCTGTTGGAGATGGTAAGTCCCTTTGGGGTGGACTTTGAGCTTTTTCACTTTGTAAACCTATAACGTGCACAAAAAAAAAAAGATATATAACACAAGGAAAGGGGAAAAGCCAAAAAGCATAATATGAGCACTTTAAGGTTTATAAACACGCAAATACACTGTTTCTAAGTACCTTTGTGACTGGGTCAAAGGTGTATGTTCCCTGGGAGGGGTTGAGGTTGGCATTCAGGACGCCACGGGGCAGCTGGCTGCTGACTAGGACCGCCTCCACGGCCTTGCCCATGGTCTGTTTGGGTCCCAGAGTCAAGTCAAAACGTCCCTGCGAGCTTCCCTCTCGGAAGGTGATGTTGTGCTTGATGTACACTGGGATGGCCACCAGGCTGTAGAAGAAGCAGACCAGTGTACAACAGGAATCAAGAGTCATATGAGCCAGTGGAATCATTTTCTCTGTAAATGTTGTTACTGAATTCTTCTTTTTATATATAATTCTCCACTGGCCAAAACCTGACTTTATAAACTTCAGTTTTAGGCAACAATGCCCTTAACAACTTTTTTTTCCCCCACCTTGCCTCCGTAGAAATCAGCAGAACAATATAGACTGATGTTTTGTCTTTCCTTTTATTCCCCTTCCTCACATCAAGTTTCCCATCCATACCCACGCTGAATGGATAAAGGACAATTGAGGTTAAAGCAACTACATGCATCACTACAAACTCCCAGAAAACTGCAGGTCCACGGCAACTCTCAGTTCTTTTAAATCAAGGCTGAAGACCTTTCTTTTTGATGCTGCCTTTCTTTAAATAATTGTTAATTTCTTATACTGCACTGTAACTTTTATTCTTGTATTTTATCTCTTTTTATATTTTTTTTATTGTTTTGAACTGCTCTTTGTTTTATGTAAAGCACTTTGAATTGCCTTGTTGCTGAAATGTTCTATACAAATAAAGCTGCCTTGCATGGCAAAAATATCCAAGGCACTGTCCCAGCTCTCCTCAGGTATCTCGAACCCTAGTTCTTCTGCCAAATTTGCCTGAATTATATCCAGTGACGTATTTCTAGGGGACATAATGATATCAAGCAGGTAGGGAAATTAGACCCTTTTGGATATGTGGAAATTGCTAAATGATATCCAACCCCGTCTTTGGCTGTGATTGTGAAAACATTGAGCTCAGTTTTCGAACGCATTCCTGGATCTGGCTAAATAGTTTTGATGCACTAGCTTAAACTTATTAGCCTGGTCCTAGCAGACTCTGGTAAATTTCATTTGTACAGAGAGTCCGGCTGCTCTCCATTGACAAGTGTTAACTTCCTTGAAGGCGGGTACTCTGTTGAAGTTTAAAACTATTGGATCTGCCATAACCAATCGCTAACGCTTGGTCGTGACGTCGACTTAGCATCGCTAGCGTTCGCCTTATCCAACTCCTTCACCACTAACGGAGCGAGCTGAAAAAGTCCAACTTTTCCCGAACCCCCGTGGGGAGGAGGGCCACAACATCATGGCCACCAACACAACTCAGCAAAGATTGGTCTTGCTCGGGCTTTAACTTCTGGATATTCGGCAGCGTTTCAACAACGGACCGAATGGCTTCGCTCGCATCTTTCTTACGGAACCCTCTACCGAATCTCAACGTC
Source organism: Perca fluviatilis (assembly GCF_010015445.1). Classification (NCBI taxonomy): domain Eukaryota; kingdom Metazoa; phylum Chordata; class Actinopteri; order Perciformes; family Percidae; genus Perca; species Perca fluviatilis. Next base: position 6,733,707 of record NC_053117.1, on the reverse strand, counting down.
ATCGTTCTCATCCACTCCCTCTGTTCACCGATTGGACCGGTTAAAATTTGACCGGAGAAAACCCAAGAATATACCGCAAACCCAGACGGAGTACTGAAGGAAAATGAAAGTTGAACGGAATTACGTAGGAGGTCAGAGCCAGGCTATGAACTTATAAGAAAGGGCACTAAAATCTTTCCAGGTTCCAGGTTTTATTCTGCCAATCAACGGTGTGAAATTTAAATCCACGCAGCCGCTACGCAACTGACACGCAACAGAAATGCCACGCAGCCGGTGTGGAGCCAGCCTAAGATTGAGATAGACCTGCGTGGACTACATTCCACTGGGTCTTTACCACGCTTACGTAAAAGCTTAATGGATGCTTCGGTAAGTGTTTGAGGGAAGGTCTCTTGTTTCAGCGAATACTCAAACATTTCAAGTGGAATGGATGCTAATTTGGAAGAGAATTACCTATAAAACTCGATTGGGATACCATGTGGACCGGGGGCCTTTCCACTCTGCATCTTCTCTTTGGAATTGGTTACCTTTTCTGGGTTTTAAAGGCTGCATTACAGTAAAGTGATGTCATTTTCGGAACTTACCAGACTGTTGTAACTGTTCAATTATTTGCCTTTACCCACTTAGTCATTATATCCACATTACTGATGATTATTTATCTAAAATCTCAGTGTAAATATTTTGTGAAAGCACCAATAGTCAACACTCCAATATCATTGCATTATTGATATCGAGGTATTTGCCCTAGTAGCGGGATTTAAGTTTTTTTAAAGAACGTAGTTATTGTTGAAGTATCTTTTTCGTTGAATTAGTACACTGATTGAGATAATATCCTTCAGACAGAACACATACTGTATATTCGCAACTATTGAAAAAAACAAAAACATGGATAATATGCTTAGAGGTGTTTCAACTTCATGCCACAAACAGATTGAACTGAATGGAAAAACACTGACTTCTGAGAGCTGACGTGGTAGGAGAGCAACCGGAAGTTTCCATCGGGGGGGATGAAGGAGAGGATCCGCTCAGCTTCCCAGCGCTTGAACCGAACACACGGGTGGAAGCTGACATCATCCAGCAGACGAGGATTCTGGGAAAGAGAGGCGGTGGGCCAGGTTGGTTTGGGGGCATGTACATTTTTTTTTTTTTAAACGTGCAAACTCATACTGCAAAGATCCTTTCATTGCTTTTGCTGATGGCTTTTGTATTTCCAACTGTTTGAACAATGTTGACTTATTGTACAAAGTCAAACCCTTTCCAAAGCATTTTGGAGAAAAGCAAAAAAATAACATGATAGAAAACGCTATCAGTGGAGTCCTGTGGGGGCTCTTTACCTCTTTGAGAACATATAGTACTCATACCAGCTATACATGTAATACTTTCTAGATTTGACTTGCGAGGCGTAGAACTCTGGAAAAGAGGAGACTCACCATGAAAGAGAGAGTGAGGTCGGGCATGCCTGTCAGTTTGACACAGGCATCAATGACTCCCTGGATTTCTGCTGTAATAGTGGAGCCTGACGAGGAGGGTTGGAGGTTGATGCGAGACATTGACAGAAAGCAAAAAAAAAAACATAGAAATTAACAACCAAATCAGTGTGAAGTAAAGTAAGTAGTAAGTTTGAGTAAGGCTGCTGATAGCCATTATTTTATGCTATTTTCTCGACAAACTCCAACAATAATCAAACTGAAGGGCTTCTCCCAAACAAAACGTGTGAATGCAAACTAATGCATAGTAATATAATTAAATGACATTATCATGATAAAATTGTCCATATCTTGCAATATTTTATAATTTATCAGGCTTTATTTCTAGTTATAAGCTTCTTGTTTTTTTACTGGAAAGATTACATTTCTCCATTAAGTGATCTCTGGAACCTTAACAGAAATGTAGTCATGGCTAAATAATGGAGCAATGACACGTTTGACCAGCAGCCTGTTCAGAGAAATACCTGATTTATCGATGATAGCATCGATCTCCTCCACCACGTCAAAATAGGCCTCGTTGTTGGTGTATTTGACTCCGGTGCGTCGCCATGGCACCACTGACAGCTGGCCTGTAGGGAGCTGTTCACCAACATTGGTGCTGCCTGGAAAACAGACATTTAACCAAAAGTAAAATAACAAGCACATTTACACAAGGCCCATTTACACAGTGCACGCAAATCAGTTGTTGCAATAGCTCCTACCATAATACATAAGACTCCTGGCTGATACTGAGTCTATAGTGTTACAGTAATTTGGTAGATCTGTGACCTTATCTTAAAGTGCTCATATTATGCTTTTTGGCTTTTCCCCTTTCCTTTATTGTGTTTTATATTTATATTTATATATATATATATTTATATATATATATATATATATATATATATATATATATATATATATATATATATATATATCTTTTTTGTGCACGTTATAGGTTTACAAAGTGAAAAAGCCCAAAGTCCACCCCAAAGGGACTTACCATCTCCAACATGTGTGTCTGTCTGTCTGTCTGTCTGTCTGTCTGTCTGTCTGTATGTATGTATGTATGTATGTATGCATGCATGTGTGTATGTATGTATGTATGTATATTTTCCTATGTTTTTGTGTTTAAATGACTGATGGGAACAACAATCTTAGACATTGATCCAGTATTAAGCGAGATCGCTGCAGTTGGCAACGGCAAAACAAGCTACAATGTAAGTTAATAGGGTAACTTCCCAGCTTGTATTTACCTTCACAAAAGTGCTCGTTTTGCCACTAACAGGCTCAGATTAATATTCTAAGTGTCTGACAACATTATGGAAAGGATTAACTTGTAGGCTGTTATATTGTTGGGTAGTTTAATTTGCAAAGAAACGGGTTTGCGCATTTGCCTGGAGATGGTCTAGTACCGAAATGTTGCCTACTATTAAACTTTATATATTTTTTGCAAGTTAGACAGCGTGCGGGAGATTCTTTGCAACTTTTGACCTGCTTGTCCCCCTTCCGACGCACCTGTCTCACGTTGTAGACATGCAAAGTATTTTTCTGTACCGGGTAGCTCAATTTAAAATAGAACATCGTATTTTATAAACGACATGCATTTGCGTGGAAAAACCTTAATTTGTAAAGTAACTAAAGCTGTAACAGATGAATGTAGTGGAATAAAAAGTACAATATTTCCCTCTGAAATGTAGCAGGGTAGAAGTAGAAAGTGGCATGACAAGAAAATACTCAAGTAAAGTATAAGTACCTTAAATGTGTACTCAAAACAGTACTTGAGTAACTGTAGTTACATTCCACCTGCCAAATAGTGAAAGACAGTTTTTACAGACCCTGTGGCTAACATGTACGTGGGTCGTACCTGTGATGGTGTTGACCATCGTGCGGAGGATGGTGGGAGGCTTAATGAGCTCTTTGAGGATGTTGGACTCTGTGGCCAGCGGGAAGCCGTTGTCCAGCATCTCCTCCAGTAGTTCATAGACCACTACCACATTGTCCTTAATAGCAGCCTCTGTACACACTCCAAAATAGTCCTGAGAACAAAGAACACAGGCAGGACATGGGTATTTAAAGTCAGATGTGAGTCATTTGAACTGAAATTAAAGTGAACTGAAAAAATGCTAAGGGAGCCAGAAACCTGGAACGTGTCAACGACTCTGTGAAGGAACTCGATGACAAACAGCGGTGGCACCTCGCTCTGGATGACTGCAACAAAGTAGATGCGATGCCTGAGCACACTGATAAGGTAGTGATGCGGTGTGGGTATAACTGGTGGGACGTTCTCCGGCTCGGTGGCGCGTTCCTGTGCCTCAAAGAAGTAGTCACACACAGAGCGGCTGACCACGCTCTTCCAGTGCTTCTCCAGGAAAATGTCCCCTGAGGCGTTGATTAGGAACAGGCTGTGGATCATTTTGGCTGGAGGCTGAGAGAGTAACGAGAATAAGGAGGAAAAAACTAAGTAAAAACAGTTAAGTTCATGCCCACTATTGAAAAGACAGCCCATCCTCCTCTCACATGACACATTTCTTGGTGGATAAAAGCAGGTTTTACGCACAAACGCTGGGCGCACAATGTGCTTTCTTCAGTAGCAGAGAATGGGTCTGTGTGCTCACTGTTTAATTTGTTGAAGAGCAAGGCATTTTTTTCTTTTTGAGCGTATAAGAGATTAATTAAGCACTATACGTTAAATCCACAGCCCTCAAAAGAATACAATTTCAACCAGTGGTGGAATGTAACTGAGAACATTTACTCATATTATGCTTTTTCCCTTCCTTTATTGTGTTCTATATCTTTTTGTGCATGTTTTTTACAAAGTGAAAAAGCCCAAAGTCTCCCCAAAGGGACTTACCATCTCCAACAGAAAACACTGTTCACAAACTGCTCCAAACAGCTCTGTTGTAGTCCAGCCTTTACTTCAGAGACAAACGTCACTTTGTAACACACGTTATAATGCTCGCCTAGCTGCTAGCGTGGTACGCCCTCATACTCTGCTTCTGACTGGCTAGTAGTCCTTACCTAGGTACTATCAGTACACGCCCTCATACTCTGCTTCTGACTGGCTAGTAGTCCTTACCTAACTACTGAGCATGTGCGACTCCCAACAAAGATGGAACAGAAGTGAGATGTCTCACTCTGTAGCTAAAACAGAGAGCTGAAAAGAGGAGCTGCCGCAATGTGCAGTACAACAAAAATATGGTGTTTTCTGAAAATTAAACCACATAAACCTATTCTGATATAACCTCTAAATACAATTATGAACCTGAAAATGAGCATAATGTGAGCACTTTAAGTACAAATTTGAGGTATTTGTCCTTTACTTGTCTTTTGTTTTCAGGCCACTTTCTACCTCTACTCCGCTACATTTCAGAGAGAAATATTGTACTTTTTACTCACTACATTCATCTGACAGATTTAGTTACTAGTTACTTTGCACATTAAGATTTCTGCACACAAAACACACAAAAGTTTATAAAATATGTTTTATTATAATTAAACTACCCAACAATATAACAGCCTACAGGTCCAGCTGAAATGATTAGCAGATTAAACCCTCAGTTGATTGACAGAACTGTTTGGATCTTTTCCAGTTTCTAAAATGTGAGGATTCTTCTGCATCGACTACTTTTACTTTTAACACTTTAAGTACATTGTCCTTCTGATACTTACATACTTTTACTTAAGTAACATTTTCAATGCAGGACTTTTACTTGTGTACTTCCACCACTGATTTCAACATGATCAAATAGAACTCACGGGATGAACATACACTTTTCACGGAAACACGTGAGTGAATGGCTCCTGTGGATTCATAAAACGACTTTAAGTGCAATGGGTTCATTTAAAAGTGATGTACATTAAATGTCTTTTTTATTTTTTAAGAGGTTTGGCGCAGCGCTGTCTCCATACAGAGAGGCCACTACCCATCAGGATTTGACTTGATGCAGTACCATTAAGTTGTCTTGTTTAGTTAGCTAGCGTTAACTAGCTAGCTTGGAAATATGACACCGGAATATTCATTATTTAATGTGGCGACGCTATCGAGTTCGTACCGGATATAACTCAGCGCCATAAGAACCTGAATACATTGCGGCTACACACATAGGTCTAATTATTACTGCGATAAAACATTTAACAAAGTAACTAGCTAGCTGTTTTGATTGCATATAGCAGCTGAAGGCCTCTGTCTCCATACAAGATGCTACATCAGTCCCTCCTCCTGCCTCATACAGTCTCATGACAGGAAAAGCCCTGTCACCCGGTACAGGGGATGTAAATACTTTAAAATAACGTTGCTGTTTTGGCTGAAAAATGACCACTTGCAACTTGAGCCATTCATAAATTGCAAGTGACTTACCGAAGACAATTTGTTTTTGACGGTTTCGTCTCGCCTTTCACCCCTTTTCCCAATGAAAGATTAAGCAGCCGTCGTTGCTTCCCGTTAGGTGGAGCAGCTCTTGGTGTGAGGGAGGCTAGAGAGTACAGCCAACCAATCAGAATCCGGGGAGACTATAAAATCCCGCCTACTTAATAGAATCATTGGTCAACAATACGGAAGCTGTTGGCTCGTGACTTGGCTTTGATTGGACCATGGAGGGAGAGCTACAGTAAACACCAGTAAAACAGCCCGCTGATTGGCTTTGAGATGTAGCTAGTCTGACATTTTGTTTCCAGTATCAGATTTCATCTTGTGGATTTCCTCTCCATTCATACAAATAGATAGAGCACAGGGACATAGTTTATGTAAAACTTCACTGAGGATAATTCTGCAATGCTTAGCGCCCAAAAATATATTCCCCAGTTTGTCTGCATGCTGCTATTTTTAATATATGTTATGTACTTTGTTATGTACAAAGCAAATCTGATTTTATATTTTTTTCCCCCCCAACAATGTTAAAGTGAATTAACAAAGGCAAACATGATTATTACACAGAACACCATGGGATGCTGATGCTGGAGTCATACTTACCGGTATTTCTGCACGATACAATAACATATGTAGAGCATTTTTCTCGTTCACCACTTTTATTTAAATATAACTGTGTGCTATGAGGACAACATATAAAGACACAGTATGTAAATGAAACACGGGCCTTGTGTTCTATTCAATTTATACAACTTTTCCATGTTAAAAAAGTATTATATTTCAAAACATTCTGTAGAAACCACTGTTTTCTTTAAAGGTGCCCTGCCACACAAACCAGTTTTTACTTGCATTTTTTGAAATCTGTTAGGTCCATATGTGTTTGTGTTATGTGGTGAATGTGAAAATGAACTGTTACCTCCTCTGTCATCTCTAGCCACTGAAAAGAAATAAGCAGAGAAATCAGGCCAATTACAAAAGCTGGTCAGTCTGACGTGGTGTTGCCTGAGCTCATTACTATTCATGAGCTCGCCCAGTTGCGCTGGGTAAAGGACGCTGATAGCCAGGCTCTCATTGGCTAGGTGTTAGCCAATCAGATTCAAACAGCTTAGCTTGTTGAATATTAATGAGAACTGACAGAAATCAAGCTGAGTCGTCCTGCAGGCTTTCTATACCACGCTAGAATGGCTTGAAACAAGGTAACCAAGGCATTTTTTCCACACAAAAAATGTTACAGAGTCCATGGTAGAACTTCAGACATTACCACAAAGTAATGAAATAGGTGTGGCAGGGCACCTTTAACTTCACAGTATGTTGAATATATATACAAAACACATTGCAAATAGTGATAACATCTTTACTACAACCTGTATGTTGCATGAGCTTCACAGTCAGAATACACGGAGGAATGAAAATGAGGCGAACCATGAATAAGATGTCTAAGAATTCACAGTGTGCAGTTCCACCTTCTCTCAAGGTGCAGCTCACACCCTTGAGAAAAAGTATGAACACATGCAAACAGTGAAGGTGTGAGAACTCCTACCCTCAGTGTCAATAAGTTCAACCCTTAAAGTAAATCTCAGTGGAACAGAAGAGCCCAGACAGTGGTGTAGGTATACGCAGTGTACCCACTATAAGAAATCTCCAGGATTTCCATTTACCCACCTAAAAATGTGCTATGATACGCAACAACATAGTTTTGTGACAGAACCTTTCCTTCAGATATTTGTATTCACAAATACAGGGTTGAGTAATGCGAGACCAAACTCAACTGACACTGCAGAACATGCAGAGAGACTTCCCTGATGTGAAAGCCCCCTTACTGCTTTATATTCCCTTATATATTTGATATATATTTGTTTTCCTTCTCATATAGGCTAAATAAAGGTTTTCCCACCATAAACTGGTGCATAACAGTGTATCAGAATGCAGGAAATGGAAGTCTTTGACGCTCAAAATAACCCTGGGGGAGGACACCCAGACCCCACACCACCCAGACCCCACACTTTGATATGCCCCCCCCACCCCCTACAAAGGCCCATTCTGAGCCAGGAAAAAAATATATATATACAGTATATATTTTTTTTAATGTGGTACAGTATACCCACTACAATACATTAGACTACACCACTGAGAACGACATCAGAACAAAATACTAAACTAAGATATATACAGTATATATCCTTTAGGTGAGTGTGTATATATATATATATATATATACCCATCATGGGTACATGGTCATCAAAGGAAGGACATGGTCAGAACAATGCAAATGCTGTGGCATTTAAACGATGCCCAATTGGTACTAAGGGGCCTAAAGTGTGCCAAGAAAACATTCCCCACACCATTACACCACTTGTGCAAATTGTAGCCCCTTTTTCCTATTTTTAGTGGAGATGAGTGGTCCCCGGGGGGGTCTTCTGCTGGTGTAGCCCATCCGCCTCAAGGTTGTGCGTGTTGTGGCTTCACAAATGCTTTGCTGCATACCTCGGTTGTAACAAGTGGTTATTTGAGTCAAAGTTGATCTTCTATCAGCTGGAATCAGTCGGCCCATTCTCCTCTGACCTCTAGCATCAACAAGGCATTTTTGCCCCCCAGGACTACAGCATCCTGGATGTTTCTCCTTTTTCAGACCATTCTTTGTAAACCCTAGAAATGGTTGTGTGTGAAAATCCCAGTAACTGAGCAGATTGTGAAATACTCAGACCAGCCCGTCTGGCACTAACAACCATGCCACGCTCAAAGTTGATTAGATCACCTTTCTTTCCCATTCTGACATTCAGTTTGGAGTTCAGGAGATTGTCTAGACCTGGACCACACCCCTAAATGCATTGAAGCAGCTGCAATGTGATTGGTTGATTAGATAATTGCATTAACGAGAAATCTTACAGGTGTTCCTAATAATCTTTAAGGTGAGTGTATATGGATCAAATAATACTCTGACATTATGCGTTTATTATAGCAATTGATCTATTCTTAGTATTATTGGGGGCAGTCACCAGATGCATACTCTGTGGGGATCTCCCTTATTTAGCAGGATGAAGCAAAGTAATTATCATCCAAAATGGAAAGATGTTACTGTAAGTCCGTGACTCACTGAAATGATGTTTTTTTTTTGTTTGTTTCCACATTGTTTTAGAAGAAATGTTTTTGGAAGAAAACATTTGGTTACGCTTGGCGTAACCAAATGAAAAACACGTTGAGCTTTCACATTACGCAGATCTGACAAATGGGACCCCTGTGTGTTCAGGAATATTACGTATTGTTACAATTACAATATATTACAACGTGAGACCATATCATTCACAACCCAGCGAAATGCAACGAGGCCAAGACTGGGCATTTGGATTGTGTTGAAGATTTAGGTGGGTGAGGAGAGAACGCTTTCATTTTCACATCAATACTTTTTGACATGACATGCTTACATTCTACAGGGACATCTAGTGGCCACAAGTGCTCAAAGCAATTCCACAAAAAGTCCATTATGCTGTAAATGCTCGCCAACTATGGGGTCTTACTTACTCCTCTTCATCCCCTATGGCACATAAGGCTTCAATGAGCACTCTCCATTGCACTGGGTCCCTGGCCAGCATGTTGGGCCTCTCCCCATGACGGGTTCATCTGCTCCAGCTCTTGTGTCACAGTTCTGCGCCAGCTGGTTTTGGGCCTCCCAGGTTTTATTTTGCCAGGTGGTGTCCATCTCGACTTTTGTGATGGCGCCCTGCTCCATCCTCACGTCCTAGCCATCTCATGCGTCTGTGCGTAATCTCCTTGGTGATGCTCCGGCTTCCCGTTTTCTTGTACAGTTCATTGTTGGAGATGTTATTAGGCCAAAAGATCTGGCATATTCGTCGGAGGCATCCATTATGGAACACTTCCATTCTCCTCATGTCTGTTTTGACACTATGGGGTAAAATGTATCAGTTCGTTACTAGTGTTGTGTGGAGCTTTGTAAAACAGAATTTCTTAAAATGAAAAGTCTGGTCTTTCCCTACTCTGTTATCAGAACAAATGGCACCCTGAGCCCTTCATAACAAAGCTCAGGTAGACAGGAAGACATCCCAATCCTTGATAGTAGTGAGGGAACCTAAAAAGCTCTGCACAGCTGGATGATTTTGAGATGTTTAAATGAGCAATACAGATTTTGAATATTCACTTAAATTTCAACTTCCAACAAGAATGTGGCAGAAATAGCAGAATTTAAAGCCCCTGAAAACTATTTTCCCACTCAGCTTCTCGCCATGACAGATGGACTCCTACATTAGGAACACCATTTGAACCTAAAGCAGGAACAGTGTTAGTTATGTGACATGAGACCAGCGGTGGGAGAAGTATGTTGGGGGGGGGGGTGATGGCGCAGTGGATATGACACATGCCTTTGGTGTGAGAGATCTGGGTTCTCACATTTCCCACAATTCCCACACCTCTGACATATGTAGCAAATGTAAATCGCTTTGGATAAAAGCGTCAACTAAATGACATGTAATATAATGTAATGTAAAAGTATTCAGATCTTTTACTTGAGTAAAAGTACTAATACCATACCATAAAAATATCTGTCAAAAGTAAAAGTCCTGCATTGAAAAATGTTACTTAAGTAAAAGTATGTAAATATCAACAGGAAAATGTACTTAGTACTAAGTATTCCAAGTAAAATTACTCAATGCAGACAAATCCTCACGTTTTAGAAACTGAGAAAGAGAAAACTTTTGAAATCTTTTTTCCCGACATTTTTGTCACTTTTTCTGATATTTGCTGATTTTTTTCTTTCTTTTAGCGTTTTTTTTCTTCTTCTTTTTATCCAAGATTTTTGTCGCCTTTTTTCAATGTTCTTTTATCAGTTATTTTCTTCAAATGCTATGAAATTGAATAAAACACCCAAATTCATTGAAAGTAGTGAACTGATTAATTATTTTACTCGTAAAGAGCGTTCTAGAGAACCATCCACGTTATTTTTTTTTTTGACAATTTGGTTAAAAGAAACCAAAATTTCTGATAGAGAAACTTTATTGAAAATTGGTCAAATTTGACCCGAGGACAACAGGAGGGTTAAGCAGCAGTGTTTGAATGTAACTAAGTACATTTACTCAAGTACTGTACTTAAGTACAAATTTGAGCTACTTGTACTTTACTTGAGTCTTTTCTTTTCATGCCACTTTCTACTTCTACTCCGCTACATTTCAGAGAGAAATATTGTACTTTTTACTTCGCTACATTCATCTGTTACAGCTTTAGTTACTAGTTACTTTACACATTAAGATGTTTGCACACAAAACACATGTAGTTTATAAAATACAATGTTTTATTGTAAATTAAACTAGCCAACAATATAACAGTCTACAAGTCCAGCTGAGATGATTAGACCATTAATCACACAACCGGTTGGATCGTTTCCACTTTCTAAAATGGGAGGATTTTTCTGCATTGAGTACTTTTAATACTTTGAGTACATTTTACTGATGACACAGACTTTTTCTCAACATTTTCAATGCAGGACTTTTCCTTGCAACAGAGTACTTCTGCAGTGGGGTATTAGTACTATTACTTAAGTAAAGGATCTGAATACTTCTTCCACCACTGCTAAGCGGAGTACCTAAAGATGTTTATTTTCACACTTTGATTATTGCTTATTTAGTCACGAGTAGTAACTTTATGAAGAACGCTCAGACATTTAAATAAATGTACGCTACTTAGAATGAAGTCCTTGTTGCTCTGGACTCTGATGAAGATGTAACCTTACATGGAAACGTTAGTCACTGTTATGCACCTTAAAGAATAAAACTATAAAGTAAGAAGACATCTGTGTTGCACTGGCAATTTTTGGTTACTTTACACCGTTTTGTCCTGCATTGGTTGCACCGGATTGTTGTGGTCTGCAGACAAGTGTGTGAAGACAACTCTCTCTTTTATTGCCCTTGTAGTGCTCGACACCACTAACAATTTGTCCTGTACCTAATGTGCAAACTCTATTTAACTACTTAAATATTAAAAATTCCAGATGCAAAATAGGGTAACACTTTACTTGAAGGTATCTACATAAGAGTGACATGACAGTCATGACACATGAACCCTAACTCTAACCCTATCTGTCTATATGGTTCATTCAGTATATCCATATATATTGTTAATACACTGCATATATCTATATTATTCTTACTAGTATAATGTCACTGCTACATTGCACATATCTGTACATGTTGTTCATACATTGTTCATATTACATAGCGATATTTATTCTGCTCTTATAACACTGCACTATATTTATTGTCCTGTCTGTGCACCACCTGTCTATACTTACATATCACATTGCACTTTTCTGCTTTTTTTGCACTTCTGGTTGGACGCAAACTGCATTTGGCTGTCTTTGTACACTGCACAATGACAATAAAGTTCAATCTCATCTAATCTTGTCATGACAACAACCGAATGACACTAAAAGAAGCGTTATGTCATAAACGTTTAAGCCTTATTTATGTTTATGACACGTTCATGAGAGTGTGACGTCACTCTTACGTAGATACTTTCAAGTGAAGTGTAACCCAAAATAGTCTATTTACACAAGATGGTTTAAATTAAATGTGAATAGTTTTAAGCATGATTAAAGCATCTTTGTCCCTAAAAGGACTGGACTGAGATGATTATGATGATGGAATTGTAGAACTTGATTCAGAAACTTTAATAAGCTCAAGGAAAACATGAATGGCTCAACATAATTTATTTTCATTTTATGTTAAAATGTACAGAGTTCTTTGAAAGTACTTGCTAAGAAAGAAGGAACAAAAAAAACAAAAAAAACAGAATTAATGGAAATACATACAGGGACAGCGTAGAGTTGAGGCCGCTGAGCGCAAATCAACCTTCACTGTGTGCCCAGCTGTCACTCCTCTCTTAAATTTTGCGCTCTCTCTTAGCATACAACGCAACATGTACAATTACAAAGGATACAAAAAGGGAAGCGATATAAACAGACAGAAATATACTGAGCTCCTTTTTACATGCCTCTTAAATGTAAGGAAGTCATCCTATACACACACACAAGTAAAAAAAAACGAAAATATTTAAAAAAAAGAAAAAAATTCCAAGTGACCTTTAGATATTTGTAGTCCTTTTGTTTAAAATAGCATTGATATACTACACAAAGATAGAAAAACTCTAGAGATGAGATGGAATGGAGAGGTTAAAGGCATCTTAAAGTCACTAAAAGTGAGTGGTAATTTTTTTAAGTTTTGAATTTCTTAGTAATTATTACCCAAGAGGCGAGCTAAAAAATATGTATTGTTTTTTTTTTTTGATTTTTTTTCCTGAAACAGAAGTGAAAAAAATGACAGTACCAATATCAATGTCAGAGTTTCCTTTTATATTATAGAAAAAACATTTTCTCTACAATAGGTTTTTCTAAAGTCAAAAAGAGTCAGCTTGTGTCATAAAAGAAAGCTGCCCGGTCTGATAAAATTCCGAAAAAAAAAAAAAAAAAAAAAAAACACTAAATAAAAGTACAGAACAGAACAATACACACAAATAAAAAGTATGCAGTGTCAGGTCTGTAAGGAAAATGAAAGTTCCTCTTTTGACTTTGAATACTGGTACATGGAGCAACAAGGTCTACGGTTTCACCCCTGCCAGTTGCGCCGGCCGCAACCGACAGGATCTCAAACACTTTCTCACCTCCGACCCTGCTTTAACATGAGCGGGCCTCTACGGGAGGGCCAAACCGTGCACTAGATCAGGCATTTAGGCACACCTTTTATAAAGGCGGTCTACTGCCATATCTCTAGCCAATGGGAGTGCAGAATCTTGCAGAAATTAACAAAAAGAAATTACAGTTTTAACAGAATACACCATTCAAAAGCAGACACCTGTGGACCTCTTTGGGTCACTAACACTTAAGGAGGAGAGGTCAGCTTTAGTTAACAGACTTTCCTTAAAGCAGTGAAATGGAAATCCCACCGTTTGTTTGTTCTGCATTCCCTAAACTGCAAAAAAAAAAAAAAAAAAAAAAGAAAAAAGGCTGACATAGTACACTGTCTGTCGGTGGTGTGTGGACAAGAACAGCTGAATGTTGTACCGAGCTAGCCACCAATTGGCGACAGCTAGCCGTGTGTGTGTGTGTGTGTGTGTGTGTGTGTGTGTGTGTGTGTGTGTGTGTGTGCTGGATATTGGGAAGTACCAGAATATTTACATCTAAATTGTTTTGGAGTGGCGGAAAACTGGAAAAAAATAATGCTACTTGTTTCATTCATGGACATTTGATAGACCGTAACGCGGCAGTAACTCGTCTCTTCTGTGCCTTTTGTTGTTTTTGTTTTTTTTTGGTTACAACAAGGTCCGCTCGGGGGAAGACGGAGACTGTGAAAACGGCTCGACACCTTCAACACCGGAGGCCCCGCTCCTATGCTTTTAACTGGAAACAGGTGAAAAGCTGTCGGACAGACTGGCCCGCAGAGAAGTTTGGGGATTTCTGAGAGAGCAAGAGGGTGCATCACCGGTTCAGAATGGCACACGTATAAAGACCAAAGCATATAAGAGGTCGGGCTGCACACGAGTATTACAAAATAAAATAAAAACAATCAACAAAAAAAAACAAAAAAAACAACCAACAACAAAAATAAGACCCAACATTATGTTTAACAAAAAAAACAAAAAAAAACGAGAGTCCGCCTACAATGTTTCATTGTCTCTTTTTTTTTCCAAGGTAAGGCTTCCTATATCAATGAAAAGATTGTGTGCATGGTTGAATATATTCAGGTAACCACTGGTTTTCATACGCAGTCTGACTAAGCGAGGTACTCCTGTGTTGTCCTTCTCTGTGTGTCTTCCTCGTCTTTCTTGTCCTCCCCTGGAGGAGACCCCCCCCCCCGCCCCGGGCCCGTGTGAAATCACGCCACGGAGGACCGCGCAGGCCTGGCCAGAAGCTGCAGCGGCACGGCAGAGGTCCATGCGCACGCCGGAACCCGGAACCCCCCCGCCGGCTTGCTCCCTCACACAGCCAGCTGGGAGGGGGAGAAACGAGCCCAAACCAAAAAGGGACGAAACGACAACGTAGAAAAACGGGAAACCCAAAGACCCCTCTGTCTCCGACCACCTGCACTCGCTGGCGCCTGCCGTGGCGCTGGAGGGGGGGTGCACGGGAGTAATGGACATTTAGAGTACAGCGAGTATCGGCTCTGGCCTCATGTCTCCTAGTCTCATTTCTTGGCCGCTCATCTGCTCATGTACGGCGACTGCTTGGGGACACCCGCGTAGCTGTGGTGGGAGGGGCCAGTGTACATCATGTTGCCGTGGTGATTGGGCTGCATAGGCTGCTGCGGGTAACCCTGCCCTCCCATCATGCCCATCTGCATCTGCATGGGGTACTGAGCTGGCTGATTCATGTAAGGGGGATTGCCGTGGTAACCGCTGTTCATCATGGGCTGGGGCATTCGGTAGCCAGCGGACATGGCGTTGAGGGGCGTCATGTTCATGGAGTTGTACGGCGCCGGCGTGGGCATGAGGTTTGGCATCATGCCGCGCTGCACGGCCAGGGTGCGCGGCGTGCCCTGCATGGCCACGGCCCCCGAGCTGCGGCCGTAGAGCTGCTGCTGGTGCGGGGCCGGGGCCAGCTGCTGGGTGGCCTTGGACCGGATGGATATGTGGCCTTTGACCGTCGCCATCTGGCCCTGTAGCCGCTGCGTGTGCGGCGGGGGTCCCAGGCCGATGTTTGCGGTGGGCATGTTGCACTGCAGCTGCAGGGAGCCCAGGTTCATGGAGCCAGAGCTCAGGTTAGGAGGCGGGGTCATAGTGGGCTGGCCCTGAGAGAGGGGGGCGTGGGGGGAAGGGGCCAGCCCGGGGTTGGAGAGAGAAACACTGGTGGCGTAGGAGGTGACAGAGGCTGAATGAGAGTAGGGCATGGCATGGGGGTCCATGATGGTGTTGGTGAGCTGCTGGAGTTTGGCCAGGCTGAAGGTTGCCGAGGGCTGGGGGTAGCCCCCTGTGCCAAAGTCCTGACCCATGCGCTCATACAGGGTGCGGCCCCCTCCTCCGCCTCCACTCTCAGGGATCTCCATGATCATGGGTGTGGAGGCGAAGCCATTTCCCATACTACACTGCGACAGGGCCTGCTGCTGCTGCTGCTGCTGCGGCGGTGGGGGTGGGGCCGACGGTGGAGGCTGGGGGTTTGGGGCTTGTTGCTGCTGAGGAACCTTTTTTTGGGACTGCTGCTGCTGCTGGTTGGTGCTGGGAGGCCTCTCGATCACACCGCAGCTCTGAGGTGACTTAATGCCACAGCTGGGGGTGTTGGACGGCTGTGGCGGTGGCGGGGCTGGGGCACAGCGCCGCCTACGTTACTGGCGCCGGGTCCGCTGTTGGGCCCCGATCCCGTTTGCTGGATGAGGCTGCAGCTGCCCATCGCTAGTTGGGATCCTCCTGTTCCTGTGGAAGATGTGAGGCTGGCGGCTGGCACAAAGGAGCAGCTGTTGGACTGGGACGAGGACGGAGGGGCTGAGCTCGAAGACGACGAGGCTGACGACGAGGAAGCCGTGGACGCTCCGCCAACGACAGCGGCCGACATCCCCCCTCCGTTCCCGCCGCTCCCGGTTCCGTTCCCCCCTCCGCCCATGGTCGAGTCGTAGCTGCTGGGGTTGTCGTAGTTCTCGGTGGTGCTCTCTATGCTGCCCAGGTCGCTGAAGCCGCTGTCGACCACCTGCTGCGAGTGGTCCGACACGGACGGCACGTCCATCATCGGCGACGTCTCCATGCTCTGCTGGGAGGGGGCGGACAGAGAACTGGGATGCTCTGGCGTGATCTGGGTGTACCCGCCTCCGGCACCTCCGCCGCTGCCCACTGCCCCTGTGGGGCCCGGCGTCCCTCCCCTCTGCCCTGCCGGTGTCGCGTCCATGATGCCCGAGGGCAACCCGGGACTGTTCACCGAGCGCACGGATTGACTGGGCAGGGGCGGCACCGGGGGATTAGGAAGGGGGCTGCTGTGCTGGGAGGCCCCGCAGTCCTCCACCAGGGCCAGAGCCTCCTCCTCGGCCTCCCCCGCGTGGCTGTAACTCTGCAGGGTGCGGCAGGCGGCCAGGGTCTCCTCGCAGTCCTGGTAGGCGCCGTGGTGCGGCTGGGGTTCCGTCTCCTCGTCCTGGGCTTCCCCCTGGGTCAGGGACTGGACGGCCTGCATGGTCTCAAGGTCCAGCTCGTTGGAGTGGTGATGGGGGTGGTGTGGGTGATGGTGGCCCAGCTCCTCTTTGAAGTCCGAGTGCTGGTGGGGGTGGGCGTGCGGATGTGCGTGCTGGGGCTCCATCAGCAGCGTGACGTCCTTATCGTCTGGGTGCAGAGACTGGAGCTCCATGGGCTCCGAGGGAACAGACATGGCCGTGACCGTTTCCACCGCCGCGGCGGCTGCGGCCGACTCCTCCTGCTCGCGCCGCCGCCGCTCTTCCTGCTGCGGGTCGGCCGAGGAGGGCCGACACTTGTTCTCCTGCGCCGCCTCCTCCTCAGCCTCCTCCTCCTCCTCTTCTTCCTCCTCCTGTTTGCTGACATAGTCCCGGGCCACGCTGTTCTCCATGTCTAAAAAAGCCTCTCCGCCTTGGGGTTCTTCTTTGACGGGGGGAGAGCTTGCACGGGAGGCAGGCTCCTCCTCCTCCTCGTCATCATCCTCTTCGTCTTCAGAGTCCTGACCTTTTCTCTTCTTGCCGCCGTTGCTCTTGTCCTCCAAGTGTCCGTCCCCTTCGTCGTCCGCGTCGTGGTCTTCACTGCGCCTGCTTCCCGATCCTGGTGGGACTGCCGGTCGCCTGTTGTTGATGCTCCCGCCGACACTGCCACATCCCTCTTCCTCCCTCTCCTCGTCGTCATCGTCCTCTTCCCTGTCGCCCATATCTGTGTCCTGAGGCCGGGGCGGTCGGGCCCGGGGCCCTGAGGTGGAAGAGGAGGACGAAGGGGGCAGCAGCAGGGTACGGGACGGTGGGCGGCTGGGTTTGTCTTCCTCCCAGGCCCTTCCAGGCTCCTCGTCCTCTTCCTCCTCGGGCTCAGAGGTGGGAGGGGGTTTGGGGGCAGGCTGTGGCGGCTGGAGGAGGGCGCGGTTCTTGGGCGGTCTCCCTCGCCTCCTGGGCACCTTCTGCTCAACAGGCTTAGGGAGATAGTCATCTTCTTCGTCAGAGTCTTTCGGCTTGCAGTCTCGGTCAACGCTGGTTCTGCAGACTCGCTTGCTGTTGCGGTCGTCCGTCTGGAGCAGCTGAGGATCCTTGTCCAGCTGCTGCTCCAACAGTCTCTGTCTTTCCTGCTCCTGCCGCTCCGCCTCCTCCTGGGCCCGCTGCAGGTACCAGCTCCGGGGCTTGCGGCCAGGCTTCATCTTGATTTTAGGGGGTGGCGGATCCTTTGGGCCTGGCTATCTGCGGCTGGTCCACCACCAGGGGGTTTTCCAGGTCCTTGTTGCTTCCAGTGCAGGGGTTTGCGGCTCTTTCCCTTTGGCCAGCCTTTCTTCTTCTTGACCGGGACCTCGGGGTTGGCCGCTAGGCTCTCGGATGGAGTTGCTGGCAGAGCAGCCACGGGCTTCAGCACGGGCGTTAGCTCTAAAGGAGGCAAGAAGATAAGCCAGTGTTAGACAACGCTGCACACGTACCTCTGTATGCACGCACACACGCACACACGCACACACACACACAAATCCTGCCCCAAGTTTGGCATCGAAACCCTGCCTGCTCACCGTCTTCCTCTGAATCTGTGAGGTTGGAGTGCCGGCCCCTTTTGGGCGCTGGGTCAGACAACCTCAGAGCAGAGCGGGCCGGGGGGTAGCGGTGTAGTGGGTGGCCCAGGGGCGTCTCCTCCTCCAGCCTGGGCATAGGCCTCTCCGAGTCGGAGTCGACAAAGGGCTCGTCCAACACTTCGGTGGTCTCAGAAATCGTCTCGGTCACCACGCTGCTGTGAGGGTGGCTCCGCTGGCGAAAGCGACGCTTCCTCAGTGGCTTCTGGGTAGAAACAGGATGGGTTATTAAGTGTGCCTTTTGGAAATTTTGCTTAAAATTATACTACAGACTTCAACGACCCGGACTGAATGAAATCAAGAAGATTAAATGGCATGGACATCAATCCAGTTCTAAATACAACTGAATGCTTATTAATTTTTAAATTAGGCAATGAATCCATCTTAATTCTGAGATTTTAACATTTACATTACATAAACGGTTGACACTGTTAGTTTCTTACCTTGCATTTAAGCCCCATGGCAGGCTTGGTAAGGATGGGTGGGGAGCATGCCCTCCTCTCTTCATTATCTTCGTCATCGTCATCATCCTCCTCTTCTTCACTGCTTTCACTGAAGCAGCTCTTCCTGACAGGCAGAGACTCATTCAACCTGGAAACCACAGATAGCTGCGCCAGCCCCTCTCCGGGCCCTTCCATCAATCTGGGTTTAGGGCCTCTCTTTTTCCTTGGGGGCCGCCCTCTTCGTGTAGGGGTTATGGAGGGGTGCCTGGCCATGTCCAGGGAGTGAAAGGCTGTGGATTCTGCATGTCTGTCCAAGGAGAAAAGGGAGGGGGGGCTGCAGGCGGAGCCCGTGGTTTTTCCTCCTTCCGTTCTCTCCTCGTCATCCTCGTCCTCCACGGGGCGGATCTTGGGTGGCCGTCCCACCCGCGTGTTGTCTTTCACCTTGCCCCAAGGCCAGTTTTTGGGTGGGCGCCCTCGCGGTCGGCGTTCTCCATTTGTTGGGGGAGGGGGACGCGGTGGCTCTGGGACAGAGGGTGGACAGCGAATGGGAGGCGAAGTTGGAGAGCTTTGGCTAATGGGAAACCCCAGGAAGCTCTTTCTTTCCTCTTCTACCTCCTCGTCCTCGTCCCTCTTCTTCCCTTGGCGCATGTGCCAGGACATTGGCGGGACCCTGTGACTTGGTTTGATCTATTTACAGAGAAAAAAATTAAAATAAAAAAATCATCAACAAGAATGTACAACAACTTCCGACATCAATCCATTATTTCCACAGCAAATCCAAATTCAAAAGAAGGTACCTCCTTGCGGTTGTCTTCCTCTGGTTCTTCGTCCTCCTCATCGTCGTCGTTGTCATCCGCGTCGGCATCAGAGACCACCGTGTTGGTTACAATGACGGGAGTCCAGCGGAGGCACTCGGGGTCGACGTCCAGCTGCCGCGGCCGGGCGTTGAGACGAGCCATGTGGTTAGACACCAACTTCTCCCTTCGCACCAGGACCAGCCTGACAAAACCACAGCAACAAACAAACCGGAGCGTTAGAACTCTGCACGCATGCATGCGGTGCTCACCGTTTTGAGATTGAACGTGTCCCAGAACTTGCTTGAGACAGACATGTTTCCGCGGGCTACAATCTAGTGCCCATTTCGCCTTCGGTTTATACATGGCATCATCTGCAAGTTATATTGCTTATTATCATAAAAGCGGCATGTATACATCATTATATGTTTGAAAATGTATTGTTTAGAAAGTTAGGTCTTTTAAAAGTTAGCTAATGTGGTTGACTATATTCTCTGCTATTTAGTACTGTAAAAATTTGAGCTGTTTGTTATATATAGCAAACTGTTTTGCTTTGTGTTTACACTTTCCTAGTGCAAGATGTCATGTAGCTCTTAAGCTAAGCTTTGTGTGTCATATTGCATAGCGATGCAGCATTTGCATATCCTTTTTGTTCTTTGTCCACAGTTTTACACTTAAACCTTAAAATGCCAAAATCAACACATGAGCCCGTTCCTTGGAGCTGGATTAGGAGAGGGTTTAGCTGTCTGTTTAGCTGAGTATATGTTCGTGGGCACAACACTTAGTGAGGAAAGAATGATCCCACTGGCTAGCTAAATACTGCTGCTCTGCACTGACCACTACTCTGGGCCAGGCTTCTTTTATGTAATTTAAACTTTATGGCTTTAAAAAGGTTAACAAGATGCACAAAAACATCCCAAAACGTGTGAGGTTTTGAATATACAAAAAGTTTTGAACGATAAAAAGGAGAATAATTAAATTAGATTCGATATCAGTAACAATTCAGATTGAATTAAATTGACTGAAGAATGCAGGAAAGTAAGTGTTTGGTGCTCCAAATTTTCCCGGGGTGACTACCCCCAGACATAATGTGAATCTGACCTGTCTCCTCGCTGCTCCAGCATGTTGAGGCTGTGCAGGGTGGTGGTGATGTCCTGCGGGCAGATGCCAGTCAGTTTGCTAAGCTGTCGTATGGTGATCTGCCGATCGCGGACCTCGTGGAGACACTCCAGCACCACGCTGCGCCAGTAGGCCATGTAGGACAGTCGGCCTAGGTCCGACAGAGGCTTCTCTGGAGATCCCGGCTGGCCCTCGCGCTTGGACAATAAGTAGCCTACAGGGAGGGAGCAACAAGAAGACATCTTGAGCCTCAAAAAGTTGTACACCACAGAATTTTTCCAACGTATTCATCGATCATAAAAAGGAGCATTGGATACATTTCTTAGTTATTTGTGTGGTTCGAGGCTGAAGCCCTTACTGAAGTCGATGAGAAAGCGTCCGTAGCCCCTGCGCTGGTACTGTGGAAGAATCATGATGCATGACACGTTGTATTTCTGTTGACAGTGCTTCTCCTGGAGAAGAGGGAGAGACAGACACATTCCGCCATTAGTAAAAAAAAAAAAAGACATTAATGGAAACCACGTCACAGAAGCAGGCCTGTGTGGGTGTACAGCAGGGTGTTGATGGTGCTGCGTCCGCTCACTAACTGCTGTGTTTTGGCAGCGAGGCGGCAAGTTAATGGGAGCACCTGCGACCGCAAACTCCACAGAGAGGGGCAACGGAGGTCACAGTGTTTATCTGGGACACAACACGAGCATTTGTATATCTGTAGGAATGCACCTGTGCCGAGTGATGCCATGGCATTTCAGTTTCATTTAATTTTTTGTATATCAGTCTCTCTATTTTGGTTCATGTAGAATTCTTGGTAAGTTTGAGGAGGGTGGTTATGATTTACAGAGGTACGTATTCCTGGAAAATGGAGGCACGATGGCATTGTGGACACTGAAAATAAAAAAATTCTGAGTGAATATAACTTCGCCAAGAGGGACTAACTTTTTCTGGCGCCAATCTGATCATGGTGCTGCCCTACCGGCATTTGTCAAATAGTGTGATGAAAATGTTGTAGACCTAAATGTGGTGAAAACTAAAGAATTAATAATTGACTTCAGAAAATGCAGTGTCGAACCGGAAGCGAGCATGATGTACAAATCGTACAAGAATACAAATAATTTAGCAACAGCGTTTGGTTCGCAGCTGAAATTCAACGAGAACACAGAGGGCTAGATTTACTAACACTAGCGCAGTTTGCGCTGCGTCCGTTTATGAGAGTTCGGTAATAGAGCACGCTATGCTTCCACATTTTGCGTAGTATTTATCAACCCTGACATCCATCAGGCAATCAGCGTCTTTCTCCGCCCACTAGACCGTAAATTGCGCTGTAGCAAAGCGGTACTGGTGCTATGATACGGCTGAGTGCAGACTGCGATATCCCCACTGCTGATGCTATGACTGTTTGAAATGATCCTGATGCCAATATTTGTAATGTAGCGAGGAGTTTAACAACTGGTGGAATGGGATGTGAACGCTGAGTGGGAGATTCAATGTCATCTTTGATTTCTTCCAGTAACTCTAATATTGCATGGCTGCTTGATCTGTAACGCTAAATGATGTTGTGTTCACTGACAAAGTGTGATTCTGTGTTCAAACTATTTTCAGCCTCGCCTATGTCTTTGTCTTGCTCAAATTACTGTTGCCATTTCACCAGCGGCACAAAGGTCTACGAGGAAACTCGATTGCGGCTGGTTTAAAGAGGCGGAAAATTTCCCCCGCAGAATAGAGGCGCGCTCTTACTGACAGTCTTTGTAAATACCACGGAATATATAATTAGGTGCACTTTGCGCTTATCCTCCCACCTTTTTGGGTGGAACTCCCAACTTCCCCACGACCCTCCCACGAACGCATATTGAAAGCGCAACTTGTCTCTTCTCGCTCATGTGGCAGACAATCTGCGATTCTACCCAAGTGCGCCCTGTTTGTAAATAGCCCGCATCGGTTACGTCCGTCTTTGCGACCAATTAGCGCCTGGAAACAGGCGCAAACGGCTTGATAAATCTAGCCCAGAGTGCACAGTCAAGCGGGGACAGTTCACAATTCATTTGCTAAGGAAGCTGAACTCCCTTCGGTGTTTTTATGCAACTTTATTGAGAGTTTAACATTTTCATTTGTGTGCCGGTTTAATGGGTTGTCTGTGAAGGGCAAAAACTGTCTGAAAAATATTGCAACGGTCTGCTCCAAGATCACTGGAGTCCAGCAGAAAGACCTCCGCTCTCTGTGAAGAAACAAGTGGTTCGGAAAGCTAAAAAAATAACATGCACTTTTTAGTGAATATTTAGTTATGCCGTCAGGCTCGCGCTATTATGTGCATGCACAGAAAACTAATCGGTACGTGAATTCTTTTATTCCTTCAGCTATCAGGCTACTGAACACAACCCGCTGATCTTGATCTATGCGCTTGTTGTCACTGGCATGTTGATGTGGATTAGAGATGTTCCGATACCAGTATGGGAAAAGCCTCCAGTGAGTACTGGAGTCTATGCAACGATCCAATACCATGTAATTTAGCCTAGAAGAAAATGTACTTTAAAGTAGTTTATTGATGTTCTTTTTCCATTATGACTGACTGTCAAACTGGATAATAAAAGAAAGCTCTGTGGCGTTCATTGTTCATGTTTCACAAAGAGTTTAAACTGAGTCAGGCCATACAACAAAGACAGCAATCATAACACATCCATACAGGGATAGTAGTACACAGCTGTTAAAATATAGTATAATATACGTTTTTCTGTTTGTTTTTTTAACACTGGTATCGGATTGGTACTCTGTATCTGCCAATAAGCAAGTTCAGGTATCAGAAGCGATATCGGGAAGGAAATGTGGTATCGGACCATCTCTAATGGTGGATGCTGATGTTGATTGTTGTCGTTACTTACAGTACCAGTCAGAGGTTTGGACACACTTTCTCATTCAAGTGAATGGGAAAGTGTGTCCAAACTTTTGACTGGTACTGAATGTTACATACTTATGTATTTACATGGACGGGATAGACTGTAAAAATGAATTGCCACTTGGGCAAGTATTCTGAATCGGAATCCAGCACCAAGGATGAGGCTGGCAGCCTGGTGGCTAGGGCTGAAACGATTCCTCGAATAACTCGAATAATTCGATTACAAAAAATCCTCGGTGCAAAATGACTTGCCTCGAAGCTTCGTTAAATCAATGTTACCAACGTTGTATCGCTGACGGACGGTGTTTCCGCACGGAGCATTATTACTGTCGCACAGACGCGGCTCAGTCTGCTGCTGGCGACACATGCCAGAGCGTAAATAGCGAGGGGCTAGAGACAGGCTGGAGAAAACGACAGAAAGTGTCCAAAGTTTGGAATCAGTTCAAACGTAATTAAAACTAAAACTCTGTACAGTGTGTCTACTGCAAAATCAAACTAGCTTACCACGATAATAGCACGACGTCAGTGCTTTAGCATCTCAACAGAAAACATGGAGTCTAACTCATCCATTCCACGAAGTGGACCCAACAAAAGTAAATAACAGTTGTATAGACGACTACCAAAATCAAAGACATGAAAATACTTAGTGGTGACTACAATTTGATCTAAAGAGCTGACGCGTTGACTATCCCTTCGGAAAAACAGCTGATTGTTGCGCATCTCTCTCTCTCTCTGTCTCTCTCTCTCTACGGAGAAACAGCTGATCAACGACCTAATAGCACAAGTGTAACAGAGCTGTGTGACATTATAATCAAATATATAAATGAAAATCGGTTGAGTATAACTAATATTTACATATAGGGCTACTGTATATACAGATCAGTCTCAGGTTGAAAATTGTAGTTCTGAAAGTTAAGTTGCACACCTTAATGTAATGTTTGTGTATGTTTAATGTATGCCTTAGTTTGAGGTTGAAAAAAAAAAAAATCTTTAAAAACAATGTAATATAGCACTTATATGCACTTAATATGTTTAGTTTTTTGAGAGATGATATTGTAAGCAATGTAGGCAATACAAATGTAGTTTCTTTCCGAAAATGTAGCTTTTTTCCATAGTTTTTGTTGTTGAAAAACGCAAAAAAAAATTATCCGATTAATCGATTAATCCATCGATAAAGTGCTAGATTAATCGATTACAAAAAGAATCGATAGCTGCAGCCCTACTGGTGGCCCTACCTTGGAGAAGTAGCCGACGAGGTGGCAACCTTTGCCGTCGTTCTGGGTCAGGACGTAGAAAAGGAAGGGCTCCACGTCGTAGTAGAGGGTCTTGTGGTCCAGGAACAGCTTGGCCAGCAGACACAGGTTCTGACAGTAGATTGTGCTCACATTCCCATCAACCTGTTGTGGGATTAGTGAAGCAACACATCAGTACAACACGATGACACAACGTTCTCCTAAACGACTACCATTCGGTCGCAGACACACCGCTGCCCACAAGTACATGTCTGAGCTGCCGTTAGTGGGCTGTGGGACGAGGTAAAGGTGAATGGAGTAGACATTAAGTGTCAGGCAATGAGCTCAGCCGGGTCTCTGGAGACCCTGACGGATAGAGAGGCTGGAGGACAGAAACAAAGAGCTGCGAAGAGAAAGAGGAGGAGGGAGGCTGAGGTTGGCAGCTCGCCAGTTATCTCTGCTCTCCTCCGAGCGAGGATGGACTGCAGAGCAGGGGAAAAAAGGAGCTGCAGCGGCCGTGGCCTGCAGACAACAATCCACCGACTCTATCTGCTGCTGCGCTAGGAGACCCAGAAGAAGAGATTAACTGTAAATTGGTAATTAGGAATTCTTCTAATAATAACAGTGACTTTCCCTGATGGCATGAACAAAGGAATATTCCACTATGGGAGGGAGGGATGTTAATTAATCGCCATTAGGAACTGGACTGATCAACATACTTTGTATTTATAAAGTTGGTTGGGAGAGTATTGGTGCCCTGTGCATGGGATTAATCTCTGACCTACAGTCTGAAATAAAAAATATACACGGAAGCATGGAATACATTTTTAAGAAAGGACTCATTGGTCTCCGTGACTGTCTGAGGGGACTAGACTTAGAACACTAGATGATGACGTCACTTTTTACTGGTCCCTATACATAGTTTTTTTTTTTTTTAAATGTCGAAAAGAAAAAAGGCCAAAACATCAAATCTAGCTTTCAAAAAATAATTTTTTTTTTAAGTCAAAAACCTTGAATGCATCAAAAGCGTAAGAAAAATGTCAAATAAAAACACCAAAAGCGTCAAGCACCAACTCAATCCCCATTCAAACCAAGTCATTAAGCTTTCTCTGACGTCGGCAAGACAACGATAACGTTATTTAGGATACGATGAAGCCCGAACGGGCAAGCAGGTGGTTATATCGACTTGCCCGACATGGCGTTTTACTTGCCCCGGGCCAACGGGAAACCCTTACTGTTGCACCCTGCCATCTTTAGGAACAGTTCCTCACCTCGTATACAGAGACATCGTCCTTCCTGTAGATCTCGTTAGCAGGGGGGTGGAACCAGTTGCACTTCTTCATGTGCTGGTAGAGGATGCTGCGACTCTTCATGTAGCGCAGGCAGAACTCACATAAGTAGAGCTTGGGTAGTCTGGAAAGGGAAAAGGAAGAGTAGTGCAGTGAAAGACACGTGAGAAAGTGTAGTTTGACGGCGGAAAAAAGGGTCCGTGCGCCGGTGTCTTCATTAATCATAGGTGTGTTTTGGGCGTAACATGCAATAAACCAATCAGAGATCATCTCCCGTTCCCTTTAAAAGCCAGGCGCGTTTGGACCTTGGCACATTGCTATTACGATGGCGGATTTGCACTGTAATATTTTTATCTGTAATCTTTTGCATGTTTGTGTGCTGCTGCGCTTCCCTGTGTGTGTTTGTGTGTGTGTGTGTATGTGTGTGTGTGTGTGTTTGTAACAAGCATAGTGTGCGCGCGCTGTGCATAAGCCTAGGCGCATTTTACTAATGCGCTGTTAAAATAACAATGAAATGCTGTGTTGTTGACTTTAGACCAGGTTTTTGTTGGTCAACGGCGCGATCACTTCCCGCTGCCTCAAGTTAGCAATACACCCAGAATGCACCTGAACACATCTCCCTGTAAGACCATGGTGCATGGGTGCAAAGATGGGCGCAGGTGCATTTGCTATTTAAACGGCGCGGGCGCTGGACGGGAAACTGACAACTGCGTCGGTCTTAAACTAGCGAAGACACTTGCGTCGGAAGAATGGTCGCAGCTAGGGGCTGGAATGAATAGTCGAGAAATTGATTTGTGGATAGACAGAACGTTTATTGGCAAACATTTTGACAATTCTTTCAAATGTTCACTGGTTCGAGCTTTCTAAGATGCGATTATTTGCTGGTTTCTTAGTCTTTTATGAAAGTTAATTTAACATCTTTAGGTTTTGGGCTGTTAGTCAGACAAAACAATTGATTGATTATGGAGCCAGAGTGTTCTTATTTTCAAGTCAGACAAAACCAGCAATATGAATATGTCAACTTGGGCTTTGGGAGATTGTGATGGGCGTTTTTATGGACCAAGCGATTAATTGAGACTATAATTGTTAATTGCTTTTCACAGCTCTTGTTTTGAAAGAAGCAAACAACTCTGCAATGCCTGAGCCATCTGGGAACCAATAGGATTTGAACAGCAGCACATTTGGTAAGAATAGTAGGGCTGATTTTATTCAACAGTTCCGTAAATAAAAATGAATACACCCTCAGCAAATCAGAATCAAATTGCCTCCATGGCTCTGGCTGGTTACCTGCCAAAGTAGGTGGTAATGTAAACAACCTTATAATTGCCCTCCATTACGCTGGTGGTAATTGCTATGCCTACAAGCAGGACTGTGAGCTAAGTGCATTATGCTGTTGTGCTTCATTATGAGCATTAGCTTACCTGCTGTACTCCTGGGGGTAGGGAGAGGAATACCACGTCTGGATTTCAAACTTGCCAAATTCGATAACTGACGGACAGCGCATCTGAGGGTCCGGTGGACCCGTCACCCCGACTTTCTGTTTAGGTGAGCAACAAAGAAGAAGGAAGAAAGAGAGGGAGAGACATGCAGGGTCAGTGGCTGGTAGATCACGGGGCGAGTACACCGATTACACACCAGGACCTGCCAGCTTAGTAGGGGTGTGAATCACACACGTTATCACGATACAATATTGGGTGTCATCTGTAACACAGGCAAACCAGGGGAGCCAAGATGAAAGCAAACGTTACAGCTTAAACGATTAATACCATTAAGTCATAGACCAAAACCCGCTTCGGCTTACTTTGGGATTCTCAGGGAGACCGGGCTACCTGCTAGTATGACGAAGTGGAGCTGTATCTATCATGTACTTGACTCCACTGCTACTCGACCTAGATAATCACAATTGCCTTTTTTAAAAAAAAATATTTTTTTTTTTACACGCATCATGAAAGCTTAGTACTCTGCCTGCATCAAACACTTTAACACTGGTTTGAACATTCCAGGCAGGATCTGGGTAGTGTTAATTTTGTCACCTATTTTTAATTTAGTCTTAGTCTTAGTCTTGTGCCAAACATTTTTGTTAGTCAAGTTTTAGTCGACTAAAAGTCTCGTCATTTTAGTCTAGTTTTAGTCAAAAGAGAACTCAAGGTATCTTAGTCGAGTTTTAGTCGACTAAAAGTCTCGCCATTTTAGTCAAGTTTTAGTCAAAACATTTTAGTCTTT
Organism: Perca fluviatilis; assembly: GCF_010015445.1. NCBI lineage: Eukaryota > Metazoa > Chordata > Actinopteri > Perciformes > Percidae > Perca > Perca fluviatilis. Next base: position 6,705,164 of record NC_053117.1, on the reverse strand, counting down.
TTTTTAAATAAATTATTTCTGATAACCATTTCAGTCAAATAGTTATAAAAATAAATAAATTATATAAAGTTATATAAATATTGAGCCTCTTCCTTATTTCACCAGTAAACGACAAAAACAACCACTGCATTGGAAAAGGATATTTTACAATAAAATAAATGCAGCACGAAACTGGCGAGGCGTATTTCAAGTGAACGCAACATATGTGTTGTTTTTCAGACAACGGCAGCTACAGACTGTCGTACGTCTCGTGTTGGAATCCTACACAGTGAAATAGAGACAAACCTTTACACCGTTTAGCTGTCTGCATTGTAACCCTTTTATATATGTCAATGATTGTAACCGTGTTTACTCCAACTGCTAGCTAACGGTAGGCTAACGTTACCTGCTGCCAAGTGTAGTGTTAACTAGCGCCCCGTGCAGCGATGTTTCGGTTGACTCTAACGTCCGTTTAGGAGCATCAGAGAGAAGCGCAGGCATTTAAGTGGCACCAAAATCTGCGTTGCTATTCGGTCCGGTAGATAACAGTTGTTAGGGCACCTGTCGGTGCCGTAGCACCGGGTCTCGGTAACTGCTGAATATTCTATCTCATGATGAAAAAGTAGAGACGATTGTAGACGAAAATGAAGAGAGATTTTATCTTAGTTTTATTTTATGCAAAACATTTTAGTCTCGTCTTTTTTCGTCAACAATAATGCATGTTAATTTAGTCTTAGTCAGCGTTTTTGGACATTGGCGCAGTCTCGTCATCGTCTCGTCTTAGTCATGGAAAAAAAGGTCGTTGACGAACATATTTAGTCTCGTCTCGTCTGACGAAATTAACACTAGATCTGGGATAGTGTTTTAATATGACTCCCATGACGCTGGACCAAACAGCCGCTCTCTGGTTAACCTACCTTCCTACTCATTGCCAGGTGCACCTTCTCCGTGACATTGACCAAGGAGAGAGGGAACTTTTTCTGTTACAGCTTTCCGACCGGGGTCAGAAAGCACAGGGGAGACACGGTACTCGCTCTGAAGCTAACCCCTGTCACTCTCTCACTCGCTCTACCACGCAGCACACAAGTATAAATGCTCACCACTGCAAAGGCCACTTAAGAAGGCTACGGTGTAGGTCTAACATCAACCATTGTGGTTGAAATGGCTTTTTATTCATGTGTAAGGTAAACTGGTTTTGAATGATCACTAGTCTTTTGACAAACTCTGGATTGATGCAGGTTTCATGCAGGTTGTATAAACCTGCATGAAACCATTGTATCCATTGTGTATCCATGTATCCATTGTACATAAAAAAAATTAAATAAAAAAAATCACACACACCGGTGGCAGTTAAACTTGAAAGCGTCTGCTCTGTAGCATTTATTCTCTTCTACTGTGCGTTACTTACTCGGAAAGTTCAGTGGAAAGAGAACTGGAGGTGGCCACTTTGTAATACAGAGAACTTTGTTTCGATGCATAAGCAACAATTTTCTGAGGCAGCGAATGACAAATCAGTTCTACACCATTTTCACCCTCAGTCTACAATTTGCAAATAACTAACATCAGGGCTGGATCATTTTTAAAACGGGAAGAACATTAAAGCACTGCCTATGCATCACAATAACAGCTGGTAGTACAGTCTGTTAGCAAACCATCTAGCTAGAAACCCCTATTCGAGTCTGATAAAAGTATTGGGAAAAGAATCGATGCATGAAGATAAGAGTAGAAGGAGTGTAAACAAAGCGCTGTGTCAGAGAAGATGGCGACGCCTACCCAGAACGCGATGTACCATGACGTAGTTGCCCCTTCTCTATTCGCTCCCGACAAACATAGGATGTCCTTTGACACCATCGCTAACTTTACGTGCCTAACCGAGACGTGGCCGAGGCCTCGTGCACTCCGCCCCGTTGGGCCTCCAGGGGGTGATTACACCGACCAGCCACCAGCCCTTTCGACCATGGGAGCATCACAAGCAGAACGTGAAATTCCATGTTGTCCAACGACAACACTGTACCTTCATTACCATAAGTGAAGTTTTTGTCCCTCAATTACCCCTTATTATTTGCATCTATTGGTCATTTAAAACCAAACCTTTGATCTGCACTCATCATCCTACGCTGCCCCGTGTGCCCTGCTTCTATGTTAATAGCTGATTTTGATATACATGCTGCAGTCGGCAGCAGCTCCTTGGAAATTCAATTATTAATAAAAATACAATAGACTAACAGCTCATTGACCCTTTCCACCCACAAACGTGCCTACATCCTACGGACCTCGTCTGGGAGAAAGCCTTGATATTTTTACGAGCTAGGTGGCGTTGACTCTTTCTGACCACATTCTCATCGCCATTGACATCCAGCTCCCTCCGCTGCACACCGTGGGTTTACATAACATCATGTCCAATGACTCCAGCCTGGCGGCCACAGTCATAGCCTCATACAGCTCCTCCCAGGTCCCCCAGCTGATCCCGTCTCCCTCTACAATGTGGCCCCCCTCTTCAGGTCGGTCCTCCCTTCCCATCGTCCCATCTCTGTTCCTTCAACAAAATGTTTAAGACATTTCATATCCGTCTTGTCTGTGTACCTGCAGCGCCAGCTCCTGGATGTGTCTGAACAGTTCAATGTCTTTTTCCGTCAGGTTCTCGTGGCCGGGCAGTTTCTCATCTTCGTCACGCCAGTCGCTGCCTTCCTGATTGTCTGGGGATTTAAACACAAGAGGCGACATTGATGCAAATCTAGTGAGAAGGCTTGCTAGACAGAGTGCCAAGATGTGTGCTGTCGGAGCTTTTAACAATTGTGCCACTAGCAGCCACTAGCAGGCAGACATTGAGGCATTTATACATGGTCAGTTTTCTTAAAATAAACTGATAATCAAACAATATTTTCTTTTTAAAGTAGAGAGAATTTAGCTATTTTACCACAGGGGATGACTTGAAAGACCAACATGCAGGTCAAGTATATCATCAATGAGTCACAAGTCATTTGCCACCTTGCTCTGTTGTTAGTACACTCTCTGCTCTGACTAAACTGTGCAACTGGGGTTAGCTCAAAGTTATCACACACGAGACATGGAGTTCTCAGAGAATGTTTCCTACTTCATTTGGGGTTTCCATGTTAACCGGTGAAGTTGAACATACTACCTACTAGGGACGCCACGGCGAGGACATTTTCCCACCAGGCAATATACTTGCGACAACGCCGGTGTCACCGATTACGCCGCAAACCGCACCGCGGCTGTGTCTGGCGTCTCCGGAAGCGCCCCGAAACTTCCGCCTGGCACCCATGTTAACCATAGTATATTAAGATGATGTTAACCTATTGGGCTGTTCAGACCATAGCGGCGCTGAGCTCCACGGCAGGCTCTCTTCTACTGTGCGTTACTTACTCGGAAAGTTCATTGGAAAGAGAACTGGAGGTGGCCACTTTGTATTACAAAGCACTTTCTATCGATGCATAAGCAACAATTTTCTGAGGCAACGAATGACAAATCAGTTCTACACCATTTTCACCCTCAGTCTACAATTTGCAAATAACTAACATCAGGGCTGGATCATTTTTAAAACGGGAAGAATATTAAAGCACTGCCTATGTATCACAATAACAGCTGGTAGTACAGACTCTGTTAGCAAGCCATCTAGCTGACAACCCCTAATCGAGTCTGATAAAAGTATTGGGAAAAGATGCACGAAGATAAGAGTATGCGTTTTAATCTCATGATGCTGATGGCTCATCAAAGTGCAAATATTACCAATTTATGCTGTGGACGTTTTTGAGATGTTAAAATCCATAGCCTACTTTTCATGTTTTCGCAGTCACTTCATTAATAAGTTTTGTTGCTGCACTGTTACAAATTAGTTTTAGGTCTCGTTCACTACACACAATACAGTACATTCACATCTTTTTATGTACGGTAGTTACATTGCAATTCCAAAGCTATTCATGATATCCCTGTCAAGAACATTACCTTATTACATTACCTTTATAAGTATAATAATACAGTTTTTGGTCAGTTTACAGTAACACATTCTAAGCTTCCAATCTTGTACCCTTTTGTAATAATAATAATAATAATACTTACAATAATGGAAAAACTTGATTCTTTTAGTCAACTGGACCAGTAAAAATCTAATATCTTGCATCAACCAGAGGTGTTCATCTGCAGACCAAAAGTCATCCCACAATGGTAAAGTGAAGTGCTGTGTGTATAGGCAGAAAAATACAGCTACTCCTTACCTCCTCTGTCATCTCCTTCTCCTTTGCGACTGGCCTTCTTTCGGATGCGGCACTGCTGTGAATAGTCCACTACTTCCTGCCGGGCCTTGCGGCCCTCAGGCGACGGCGTGAAGAACTTTGTGAGGGCGTCGATGAGGCCCTTTGTCTTGTTGTTGAAGCGCAGGCTGCCCTGTGACGTGTCGTCGTCATCGTCCCGCATCGAAAAAAGCAGCCGGTCGTCACCAGGGTAACCCTCGCAGGAGGAGCTGGAGGATGAGTTGGCCGAGGCAGAGCGCTTCCGTCGACCACGCCCGCCCAGCTTCTTGAAGGGCCGCCCCGGCCTGCGGAGGGAAAGGAGTCTGTTTAAAAGTCTGCTTATCGGGCACCTGGGTAGCCTGGTAAAGCACGCGTCCATATACTAGAGCTGTCAATCTTCCTCTATAATACCATTCGAATTTCATCTGTTATTTGTTTTAATATTTGAATATTTAATGCTCAAATGCAGCCTGTTAATAATATGTACTACACTACTCAGGCTTATGCATTGTCAATGCCACTATAAGCATGTGGTTCTTGTTACACGTTCTGTCCACTAGAGGGACTTCCAACATCAGCCTGGCCTTGAAGGGGATCTATGTCACGGTGCATTGCATTTCTGGCACGGCGCTCTCTTTACACTTTCCACCACGAACACACAGCGACAAACCAAAATCAACAGAGAACTCCGTAATGAAACATGCTCTAACAAGGGTAGTGAAGCGGCTCTGTTGTAAAGGCTAACGGTGCTCCGTTAGCACAATGACATCATGTTAGAAAGCACAGCCAAAACGATGTGTCATAAACCAAGTAACCATAGTTTTAGCCACGATGTTAACGGCATTAATAACTAAGCCAAAAGGTGCTGTCACTACTATTTTAGTGATTCATAAACAACCTGTTTTTTGCAGATTGTCACGTTACTTAGAATACAGCTAACTGTGAGAGCTGTAGGGCAGCTAACATTAACTTTAGCGGTCTCCACTAAGCTCCCAGCTAAGCTAACGTTACTATAACGTGCGACGCAGTTAGGAAACAAGAACAACTAACTAATGATAACGTAAGCATGGCTCGGTGGATGTCGATTTTAAAGTCATGTAAAACCATTTCCTGTCCTCCTGATTTCCAGCCACAGCCTGTAACCCCCCCCGTACTGACATTATAGCTCCGTGATCTTAAGACCTCACAATGCCTTGTGTTTCTCACTCCCGCTAACCTATTATTCATCAGACGTGACATGACAAAAGCATTTCGTTTTCACGTGCGGGTAGGCCAAGGTGAGAAGAGGGAGATTAGCTGACGTTAGCCAACGTATTTATAAAAATAAAAAAAAGAAATGACATTCAAATAGTAATTTCAGCATTCGAATAGTATTGACTTTTTTACTATTCAAATTATATTCGACTTTCGGAATTCGTTCCAACAGCCCTACAATAGAGGTTTACTCCTCAACGCAGCGGAGATTGGCATGGGGTACTTTCCATAAAATCATCTCAATACAAATCAAACCAGCTATTAAGTTAACTGAAATAAAACCATGCCAATCTCTAGGTATGGTGAAGGGTATGTGATGATGGGGGGGTATTTTAAATCCAAAGGCCAAGGGAACTTTATCAGGATGCATAGTATCCTGGATCCATGAAAGAATTGGCCTTTAAAAATAAAAATCTGCCTACCTCGATTTGAATTTAACATAGGGGTGAGTATCCTTATGCCCCCTGTATTTTAAGGAAGAACATTTATTTATTTACAATACATTATTCATTCACAAAGAAAATTGGTGTCCTTAAAGGTCGGATTTTTCCTCATTTTTTTAATTAAGGCATTAAGATCAATTTCAAAAAAGATGATTTTTTTTATTCCTCTTTTTAGACAACTTTAGAATGGGTTCATAAACTTATAAGCACCACTGTATCAGTAAGAAATTAAATAGAAAAGGGCAATGGCCATAAAAGAAAAAAAATTGCTGTAAGCTCATTTTAGTAGGAGAGTAGGCGTTGTGGCTGTTGTGGTGAAGCAGATACATGGCATGTTGCTGCAGCTCTCTACTGGGCTAACACGGTCTTCAGACGACATCAGCTGAAGGCATTCCTTTACCTGTTCTTGGGCCGGCCCAGCGGCGCGTTGTAGCGCCGTTTGATTTGTGCTGCCTTTTCGTGTAAAAGCTTCTTTCCCTTTTTCCTGGGTTGGCAGATTTGACAAATCCACATGCCTGGGAGAGAAAGAGCAAAAGCGCAGGTTCACATACCCTGAGGTGGATAAGACAAGACAGGCTTCAGTGCAGATACCAACACGCTCGGGGACATATCGAATACATTAGCACTTAGCGGTGAAGACGACTATAACGGTCGCATACTGTAGGGTGGTCAATGTGTGAGCTTTGTGTATTATTTCAGTTGAATCCACGGGAGGCTGTAAATGACCAACGAAGCGGTAAGGTGATGAGTTAAAGTAGCAGTCCTGTTTACTTACCTTTTGGCATCCGCGTGAGGGGAGGATCACAGCACTCCATGTGGAAGCCCCGGTCACAGGAGTCACAGAACAACATGTTGTCCTGAACAGTACATACACACACACACAGTATGGATGATTATCAATTATTTAGATTAGGGCTGTGCAAACAATCATATTTTCGTCACGATTTTGGCTCCTAACGATCACAAAAAAAACTATGTATTTTGCACATTACATTTTGCAAGGAAACTGTTTATTAGGGGCCGAGCAGCGAAGCCAACATAATTGTCATTATTTTATTTTTCATTATTGAGCAGCCCTACTTTAGATGTGTCTCAGACAAGGTTTAGTCTCAGTGACCCAATTTAATAGGGAGGCATTGTACATGATAAACGTACAGTACCAGTCAAAACTTTCCCATTCACTTGAATGAGAAAGTGAAACCTTTGACTGGTACTGTACATGAAAGCTAGAACAAGACATTTTATTTGTTTTGTTAAAGGACTATTCCGGCACAAAATGAACCTAGGGGTTAATAACCTATGTGTACCGAATCGATCGTTCTCTGGGATCTGTTTTCATGCTAATCAAATGTGTCTCTATAGAAATATCAATTAACCCTGTGCCCCGACTACTAGCGTTAGCACCTAATCACCGGTTTGCGGTAGCTTTCAAGCTACAGACACATTCGATTAGCATGAAAACAGATCCCAGAGAACGGTCGACTCGGTACACATGGTATTAACCCCTAGTGTCATTTTGCTCCGGAATTGTCCTTTAAATCAAATATGTGTCAACCATTTCCAATAAGATGGATGTGATGCGCTTTGTTTGAGGATACATTTATTGGAGGGCTGACCAAAGCTCCTGAGCTCATTCTAATGAAACAGATTTCCACGTATGCGCAAAAGTGCATTAAAAAAAACTTTGTTTAATTACTATGAATTTGCCATTTAAAGTCGGACAGTACTTTGAAAAATATCCACGATTGGTTTGAGCAACTTCTTTTTTTCCAGTTTATTCTCCGTCCCCAAAGATGAATTTTTGTCAGTGTGCGTCTTGGCAGTATGTTGTGCATTTTGTCTCACCGTCAAACCTCTCTACAAACGTTTGAATAACAATGATTCCTCGCTTGACAAGTAGGCGAAAAAAGAAGATTGAAATCATGCCGGTACTGACTAAAATAGCTCAATCCCAGGACCACAGATATGTCTATCAGCATCTCTATCTGGTACTTAAGCAGGGAAAGAGAGCACTCACAGACACTGTTAGGCTGCCAGGCCTCCATATTCGCTCATCCACTCACCGCATTCTTTCCTTGATCCTGACAGCTGCTGCAAGTCTTGCATTCGATGCACTGCCACCACAGAGCCTTGACTCGCGCTGTGAGCTCTGGGGAGAACTTGAGACAGGACGGGTGGCCTGCAGGTAGATAGACATGCATACACAAACGACAGCGTCAACGTCACAGGCTCTTTTGCCGCCGCTGACTGACAGCTGTGACCCACTTGCATCATCGCAGGTTGAAAAAGAAGAGGAAAAAAAAGAACTCCTTTTGGAATTGAAAGCCCTTACTGAATCAAACCTGGCTGCAAAGAGAGTGTTCAAACATAAATGACAATCTGTCAGAGCTGTGCTTTTGCTGTTTTGAAGAGTAGCTGTAGAGTAGATGGTCTTGTCTGGGACATAAACCCACTGAGGAAAGAGGAGGAACATAATCTGTCCTCTGCTTTCACTAAGCTGGAGGAAAACCATAATTATATCCAAACTTTCTCGGAAAACGCAGGCCGGTGCCAGTCTCTGTCAGTTATTGTGTCCGTCAAACTCAAGTTTAAGCATGAGATCCTGGACCCCCAAAAAAAAAAAAAATGGGCAGAGGTAAAAGAAAAATAACCAAAATAACACAACAGAACAACTCTAGAAGGTAAGTGTGCTCACAGCTTTAAAATAGCAATTGAACAATTAGAAATGTTTGAAATACTGAAAAACAAAATGAAGGGGTAGTTACATTTGACTAATGGAATTAGTCAAAGAAGACGAAATAATAGCTAATGGAATTATCAGTCAGTTGAAATGTCAGTGGACACATAACCACTGTAAGCAGTTGAAGGGGCAGTTGGATAGGAAGATGAAAGTAATTGAAATTTCAGTAAAAGAAGAAGCACCAGAAATAGTTGAAGTGTGTGTCTGAACATAGCTACGTGCAGCTTCCTAAAATGACACTCACAGTAATCTTTTTCCAGCTCCAGGATGGTGTGCCTGGCATTGTGCTTGTATTGGTTTTAACACTACAAATGCATTTTTTAAAAAAAGAGATTATTTTTTAGAGACTACAGATTTGTGACTACATGATAGAGACAGAGCGCATCGCGTCATAATCTGAAAGCCACACCCACCGGGGTAGGGACAATTCTCCGCTCTCCATTGACTTCTATTGAATGAGGGTTCCTCCATGTCAATTTCGTCTGCTAACAAACAACAGAAAAATGCCTAAAAGCTGCTGTGTGGTGATATTTACTACCAACAATGTAAAGAACCCATAACTTCAGTTTGTATAAGCTGCCGACCCGGAAAACTGAGTTTTTATGAAGACAACAGTGGAAACAGACGTGAGGAATCAGCAGGAAGATGGATCCTGACACTACGCTAACGTTATGTCTGACATTACGTGTGTTCGCTTAACTTACAGACAGACAGTTAGGCTAAAACTGACATTTGAGTATCTGTCATAAAAGCTCAGTTCTTCGGGTCGGCAGTTTATAAAAACTTTCATGTCATGGGTTACACGTAATGTCGGACATAACGTTAGCGTAGTGTCAGGATCCCACAGTCTTCCCATCTTCCTGCTAATTCCTCACGTCTGTTTCCACTTTTGTCTTCATAAAAGCTCAGTTTTTCGGGTCGGCAGCTTATACAAACTTAAGTTATGGGTTCTTTACATTGTTGGTAGTAAATATCACCCCACAGCAGCTTTTAGGCATTTTTCTGTCGTTTGCTAGCAGATGAAATTGACATGGAGGAACCCTCACTCAATAGAAGTCAATGCAGAGCGGAGAGTTCTTCCCCGCCCCCGCCATAAATGCACGCTCCCTCTCTATAACTGCGTGTATTCTAACCAATCACACTTCCAACCAATCTATACTTTGCAAACCGCTGATTGGATCCTTTTCCTCTGTGGTTCCTAGGACAGTTTAACCAAGTCACAGACTGAAATGGTGCTAGGATCTGGGGTCCTACTGGTCACAGAGCAGCACTCACTCACCACTATTGCCACAGTCGGCGCAGGAGATGAGCTCCTCGGGCCTCTTATCGCGATTCTGCTCCTTGGTGCCCAGGCAGAAGCTGCAGATGGGGATGGGCTCTGCCACCGGCTGGCAGACGGACAGAAGAGAAAGAGAGGGGAGGGGGGAGGGGGGGGGGGGGAGTTGAGAACGTCAGACAACTTAACCGCTTAATTGTACAAGTCAAAACAACAAAGTGGCCATGCCAAAACTGTAATATTTAGCCACGCTAAATGGCATGGCTCTATGGATGACAATGTCAGTTTGTAAAGATATTCCATGGTTCCCAGATGATGAATCCTAATGACATTTTTTTTGAGTTTTTCTGTAGCACCACTATGAGGTTGATGTTTAGGGTTTAAAATTAAAGGTTTCGACAAATATTGTATATTGCCATGGCATTTTGGACATACATTTACGTCCCCCTCAGGATGAAATGTAATAACTTTGGTGGTCCCTTAACCGTTCACCTAGCGCGTCAAATTTTTTATTTGTAATAAAGGTTTACAAAAGCGCGCCCATCCAGACAATAAATACTAGGTGCTGGACAGAAGAACAAGTTAAAGATGGAAACAGAGTCCGCACACTAGATGCTCCCATGAACATATATTTATTTAAATCGCCACCTTGACGCTCGAAGGCACTTCCCGACTCCGCATATTTATTTTAGCGTCAGAACACTACCAAATATTTACAACCCATTCTTTAAAATGACATTTTGCCAACAAAGTTCTGTACAAAATTCTAACACTGTGTTATCTATTATTTAAAAAAAAGGTAGAGTACTGTGTAACCCTTTTCACATGGTGATTTTGAAATTCTTCCATTCGTAGTGCAGCACACATCTAGAGTCTGGGGGGAGTTGAGACCGTCAGTCAACTTAACAGCTTAATTGTACAAGTGAAAACAACAAAGTGGCCCTGCCACAGTGAATGACTGTTGCTGTGTGCATTAACAAGCCAACAGCGGACTGGAGAACTACAGTGAAAACCACAGAGCATGTGGATCTGTGAACAGAGAGTTTAGGATAATGACGAGCGTGAGAGCTACACGGTGACGAGGGAGCGTGTATAATTTAAGTGGCGTGTCACGTTAGAGGCTGCCACCGTGTGTCAATGTCTCTGCCGACTTCTGTGTTGTGTGATCAAAAGCTATTCTCGGTGTATCTTTGGTTGGACTGGCTGGGGAGTTTAATTCCACTGCAACACGTCCCATTTGACACTTATTCTGGAACATGGCATCAGACATTCATTCCTGGTGTAGTGCTGCATAAATCTTTTAGTCTGTCCTAGGGCTGGGCAACATATCGATATTATATCGATATCGTGATAGGAGAGTAGATATCGTTTTGGATATTGTAATATGCAGGGTTCACACGCATTTTAACCAATGCTTTTCCATGACTATGTGTTCCTGAAAATGTCAGTCGACATTATATAATAAGAATAAAAATCTGTGTTAAAGTTTACCCTCAGAGGTTTAACTATAAAATGAATGACTAGTTATGTGGTTCATAGTGGGATTCATAATATCGCTCCCCGAATAGAACGTTGAGGTTAAGATGATGTGAAAATACATTTATTAATGACATGTAATTATGCTGTGTTAAAAGAAATTCCATGATTTTTCCAAAACTTTTGGGCACCACCTAAATCAAGTGAATGTAAAATCAAATCGGGAGCATCAAAACTAACTAAATTGCTTTTCTCAGGGTGCCCGGATAGCTCAGTTGGTAGAGTGGGCGCCCACATATAAAAGGTTTACTCCTTGACGCAGCGGGCCTGGATTCGACTCCGACCTGCGGCCCTTTGCTGCATGTCATTCCCCCCCCCCCTCTCTCTCTCTCTCCCCTTTCAGGTCTTCAGCTGTCCTGTCAAAATAAAAGCCGAAAATGCCCCAAAAATGATCTTTAATGACTTTTTTCAGAACTAATGGCTGTAGCTGGTCTCTTGTCAACCCTACAATATCATCGCAATATCGACATCGAGGTATTTGGTCAAGGATGTCGTGATATTTGACTTTCTTGAGATCGCCCCGGCCCTAGTCTGTCCCCGAAAACACAAACCATGCCAGCAGGTGTGTACTCAGTGACACAGAACAAACACATTCTCGGATATGCACACAAGCGCAGGACTAAGCCAGGTTTGTGTCCAGGCAAACAGAAGGCAGGATAAGACTTAATATGTTGTTAGGCATCAAATAGGACGAGTGTGTCCAATAAAGTTGAAAAATCACATCCCTGAAGCACTGCAGGTGCACTTCACACGCACAAACACAAGAGGGAGGGGCCACGGGTTGACTCTCCTTGAAAGTTTCCGGGACGCCCTGAGGGGAAGTGGTGGCTTACTGCTACCTCAGAGTACACCACAAGTCATTTTCAGCAACACATTCGGTCTACTGCCGAATATACAGCATATAAAAGTTAAGTCAAATTTGTATTTACGGTTGCAATTTCAACAGAAAAATCTGGGCTGTGATATTGACAGTTGACATACATGTACTCTACACAAATTAATTTTGGTAGGAGGATCTTGCATTGTGCTTTTAAAATTCTGTAACAGTGTTGTACTGGGATTCAAGGTGCCTATAAAACTCCTTTTGACCATTTTGGATTCTATTGTTCAACACCACAAAAAAGCAGTGGGTGGAGTTAGGATTTTCTGACCAAAACCGCTTGTTAAAAAGGTGCGACGAGATCTTGTCCCGCGAGATTAAATACGTTACAATATTTCGTCGAGGTTAAAAGTTGTCTTGTGATATCAATACTAGGGGTGGCGGAAAAAAATCGATAGTATCGCAATATTTTCTGTGGCAATACTGTATCGATACACAGGCGCCAAGTATCGATCTTTTAAGATATATGGACTGTTTATGTTACTCAGCATTAATGGGCCACCTCTTTCTGAATTGCCCTATAACCAAGCCTTGGAGTTATTTTTTCCAAAAGCCAAGAAAAATCAAATGCACACAGCAAGGCTGCCAACTTGAGGCAAAGATGCAATTAGTTTCATTATGAATGGTTTCATACTATAGCCTACTTTGGGTTTTGGTTTCTGAACTGAAACTGAAAATATGCCTCATTGTGTGTGAATAGAGGTGAATAAATATATTTGTTTGTGTTGCAGCGAAGTGTCAGTTCCGTTTAAAATGTAAAACATTTGGCGGCGGGGCGCGGGACTGGGTGGGGGGGTTCCGACAGATCTGCCCCCACTGCTAAAAAAAAATCCTAAAGGAAACACTGCAGACCGGTGTTCTCTTTTGCCCTGGTAACTGACTGACTGGCACAAGACAAAAGCGTTCATATGCCCTGGTGACTGACTGACAGGCTGAGGTTGTAGGGCAAGCCAAGGGAACTTTGTTTCTATAGCACCTTTTAGCAACAAGGCAACTTAAAGTGCTTTACATTAAACATTAAAGAGCAATTAAAAACGGTCATGAAAATAAAACAGGCTAAAAAAAGAAAGATACAAATACAAGAATAAAAGTTATAGTGCAGTGTAAGAAATGAATAATTATTTGATTTGATAAGTTGTAGGGACGGGTTTGGGAGGAGAGAGGGGCGCTGCAGTTATTAGGCTAGGTCTGAAGAGGTTAGAAATACAGGAGAGAAGCCATTTGAAATTTCACAGTGCTCATTTTTCAGTCATTTTGTGACTTTAGATTCAATTAAATTTCATCAATCTAAAAGTTCTTTAAAATAGTGTTAAAATCTCGTTCTTGTGAACCCAATCTCGTGTCTCGCCACACCCCTACCGCCTGATCACACTAAAAAGCAAAAACCAAATCTCTTCAAATTTAAAAAACGCAAAATAACCGGTAACCAGCAACTTGTTTCGTCACTGGTACAACCAGTTGTTTTCTGAAGTCACATACTGGGTTGAATCACAAAGATCATCGGGTTAAATACCCCCTTCTGTATCGGTTCAACCGAGGCAAAGCCAATTCGGTTGCAAAAACAATGTCATGAAGACAAATAGCAAACAAATCTGATGTAAGCATATTAAAAAGTACCAATCAAGAGCAAACTACAGGACCATTTCCAACTAGGAACTGAATATTGTCCCCACCAAGTAGAGAATGTTCATCAGGGAAAAATCTAACTGTGGCACTGGATGAGTAGCGAAGTCTGTAGGGAGTTACGTTGGGAACCGGAGGGTCGCCGGTTCAAGTCCCCGTACAGACTGAAGTACAGAGTGTGGACTGGTAGCTGGAGACATCGTTTTGGGCACTGCAAAGTTGCTCTTGAGCAAGGCACCAAAACTGTCCAGCAGTCGCAGCGCACTCACTCCGAAATTTCTCCATTTGTGCACGTATAGGACCTGAGCGTGTGTGTGTATTTCAGGCCTGTGTGTAGTGTGTTCTAACAACAAAGTGAAAATATTTTGAACGAATTTCAATAAAAAAAAAAAAAGTCGAAATAAATTAAAGTGACACTCTGAAGGAGCTACAAGGCTTCATGGTAGACACTGGGAATGTCCCAGGTTGTTACATTGCATTCACGTTTCCTTCATCACTGCTTAGAAGGGCTTCCGGTTCGAGCAAGGAGATATCAAATAAGAGACTTGGGAAGCAGCCAACGTGCATATGACATCTGTGCCCCGACTGCTTCCACATCCTCTGCTTTATGTTAGAGCAGCAAAGAGGAAGCCTCTGTTGAAAACAACTCACATGACATCTGGGCTGTTGTTTGCCAGCAGGCACGTGGGAGACTCTGAGACTAAGTGAAAGAAGGTTCTATGATCTGATGCCACCAAAGTGGAGCCGTTTGGCCATTAAACAAAACTTGTATGTGTAAGAACAACAAAACCCTGCATGGATGGTAGCGTTGTGCTGTGGGGATGCTTCGCTGCAGCACGCCACCAAAGCCTTAAAACAACAATGTCCTGGAGTGGACGAGTCACAGTCCAAACCTCAATCCAATTCTGAACTTGTGGCAGGACTTGAAAATTGCTGTTCACTCCCATAGGTGCTTAAAGGAATATTTCACCGCTGGAAAGCTGAATATATCTTTAAATTGGGTCACTTATGTAGTAGAAATGTGAAAAATAATTGAAATTGGTGCCTTCTAGGCCGAGAAAAGCCAGAAAATGTGTTTTGGTCTTATATGGATGAAAAACACCAAATCCCAGAATGCACCTGCTTCGTTGCTTTGAGACCACTCCCAAGCCACGCCTACCACTTGACAGACCGACAGAGGCATTCAACTCAACTCCAGCGTGTTTTATTGTCATTTCAACCATATACACGAAACAACGTTTCATCGTGACTCAAGTGGTGTTACACATTTAACATATATAAAAACGACATTATATAAAAACGACATACGAAACAGGCTACATTTAGTACACACACTTTATAGGCTCCGTATAGGCTCCGTAAAGTTCAGCTAACGCATCCTAGCATTAGCGCTTGGTGGGCTGTAAACACCGAGCATAAACACAGCCGTGAATTAGTGTGTAATGTAGAATGGTCGGCATTTAACAGTCACAAACTCCACCAGCAGATAGCAGTTAAATGGATACAAATCACCACATTTCTGCACCACTTGCGTGTTAACAGGCCCACCTCTTTTACCCGGCGACAGAGCATCTCTAGCTCGGAGGGCTAGCAGGCCTGGTAGCTGGACAGTCCGGTACACTATTCAGGCATGTTTCCACAACAAAAACACAACAGTCTCTGAACTCACGTTGGGAGTGTCGTTGAAGTTGGATGTAGTCCAGTTTGTGGTCTAAATGAGCGGACACTTGCAAGCAGGATCCGTAAAGTTCAGCTAACGCATACTAGCATTGGTGTACCTAAACACGGAGTATAAACACAGGCGTGAATTAGCGTGGAATGTCGAATGGTCGGCATTTAACAGTCACAAGCTCCATCAGCAGTTAGCAGTAGCTAGTTGGATTTTATTTCTACGCCAGTCCACCTCCACGGGCCGGCGAGAGCAGCCTGGTAGCTGGATAGTCCCGGTTCCGGTACACTGTTGTTCAGGCATGTTTCCACAACAACAAAAACACCTTCCACCTAGCCGATGAGGATGCCCCCTAGCCGGCTAGCGGCATTGAGCGACACCGCTGGTCTCCGTGCAGGCGAAGCTCACGTAGTGTGCCGAGTATTACGTCTGTAATAACGTTTCCTCCATATTCTCCGATCTGTACCGATGTATCCCGGTGGTACACATGTCCGGTAGTTTGAATGCAGATAATTGTTGTAAATGTTTTCTGCTGAAAACCGAAAGCCTGTTTAGCGAAGATTCAAGATGGCTGACAGTCGTTTTCATTCGGAATACCTCGGCCAGACTTCGGCAGTCCAACCCCTGTGGCGTGTTGAAAACATACGGAAGTAGATCCTACTACTGGCTGTAGTCCGTTTGCCTGTAACGCAAAATCTTCCAATGACGCAAAAATCGTCATTTTACGTCATCGGAAGATTTTTTCCAGGCCCCAAATGCAGAAATCTCTCGTCTCAGGGGGACATGAGGGAGGGAGGCACGGTCATTCAGAAATACTATCGGGTTTCTACTGATACAAAGCTGAATGCTAAATCGGTGAAGTATCCCTTTAATTCAGATTAGCCTAACCATCAGAGATTGTTTTGCACTTTGACACTCTTTTTCGGTTCATCACGATCCAAAAAGCCTAATTATCTTACTAATTATTCAAAGTTAGAACACAATAAACCATTAAGAAATGCCCAGGGGACAGACGGATGCTTTTACAGACACAATGAAGCTACACCTTTTGTGAAACGAGACACGGCAACAGACACAGCAACATTGCCAGGTTCACGTACCTGAGTGAAGGAATGGTTATCATTACTCACACTTATAGGATGTGCTTTCAATATTATGAAGCAACTTAACAGACCTGTAACGCACACTACCTTTACCAAGCATATGCTTTCTGTTGAGCTGTTGATTCAATTAATCCAACCGATTTATGAAGCTGTAGTTTGTGCCGGTACCTGACCATTGGTAGCTAGTAATGTTCACTCAGCGCTTTGTTTTCTTGTTAAACTGTGTGTACAATGAGCGGTGACGTTAAATCGCCCTACGGTACCGTCTATTTGCTGGATGGTTTCAAGGTAACGGTCGGTAGCTAACATTAGCTAAGCACGGATATAAAAATGTTGTTTATTGTTAGATTTTTTTCCTCAACATACCCTCATACTGGCATAACGTCTATCACTTACTATGAATTTACAGGATAGCTGGCAAAAATAACTAAAACATTTAAAAAGGAAGTCTATTCCCAAGCACACCTCTGGTGACCACACAGGATACACTATGAGAAGATACTAATCTGCATATTTTACATAATTGTAAAATTTCAAACTTTGAAGAAAGCACACACCTAAGGTCATAACGTTTACTTCAACTCTCAGGGGAAAATCCAATCATTCATTTTAAAATAGGAAAAACAACAACATGACATTCACTGAAGATGGTGTTAACAAGGTTTTCTTCAGGACAACAGGGAGTAGGTTTATATGCACACTGATATTCAATTTTTCCAAATACGACAATATTCTGAATTTGATACAGGTCATGTAAACAGCATATTCCGTTTGGATATTCCAAATTTAGCATTTTCAAATTAGGACGTGGGATATGCCGGTATTATTCGGGTTTTAGCAGCATTCTTTGGACATGCATACAGCTCATTCGGAACGTGCGTCTCAATCAGGGTTTTTACCGCAGTTTGAGACCGTTTACAGCCTGTTTACGGCTTATGGTCAGCTTTGTGCGTTGCTATGGTTGTTGTACACAAACCAACTAGCCAACAGTTTGGAAGGTTGGGGTAGAGATGCATGCCCAAAAGAAAAGTCCACATCTCTGGTTGGAAGGAGAAACACACCTATTTTTAAAACATTATGAAAAGACTTGGATATCAACATGTTTTTGGATATTTGGATATGCCCAAACATCGTAACACCGACCTTTTTTTAAGAAGGTTGGTCAAAGGAATGAAAGAAAAGAAGGAGAAGAGAAAGAAAGAAGAAACTTTTAGTCTCATCCAATCGTACAGTACAACGTAGTGAAATTCAATTCGACATGCGGCCGGAGGAGCCGGGGCTTGAACTGCCAATCTTGTGATTGGAGGACAACCCGCTCTACGTCTGAGCAACAGCCACCCCACAATGAAAGAGGGTCAAACAAGTCCGCCACCGGTGGAAAACTTAGAACAAATATCCTATTTTGCACAGCTGCATGTAAATGCTATTATAAATTGGATATATGCACTTTATTAGCCATGTAAACAGCTTAGTCAGAATATTGTCTTTCTGTGGAATAAGGGCAAAAAAAAAAAAAAAAAGAGATATTTTGTGCATGTAAATGTAGCGTGAACGCACATAGCTGCAGTGAGCTGGGCAGGCAGCAGGTCCGGGCACGGAGCAGACAGGGACAAGAGCTTGATTTATTGGGTTCATTTCCTTCTGACTCAGGCTCCTTCCAACACCCCCCATACTCTCTACCCACCCACCTAACAGCACAGGGACAGAGAGAGCAAGAGATACAAAAGGTGTATGGAGTGGAGTGAGGGAGTAGGGGAAGAAAGAGGTAAAGAAAGAGGGGAAGGGTGTAAAGAAGGAGTAGCGAAGAGAGAGAGGCAGATAAGCACAGACGAGCTAGGTGCACAGAGGACGATGGAGTCTTCCTTGAGGATAAATGTATAAGCACTAGTTCTCTGTTTCTGAAACCATTTTACATTTTCACAGGTAAAAGTATATAAAATGGGGATCATCTACCGGATTGTACTGCAAGACTCCAAAACAAATCATTAATAATGACCTGAATGCGTGATGAGAATAGCTATATTCGGGGCTGCAAAACAAACCAACAAAGTCACTGGAGAGAAATGGAAGTCAGCAGCAAGAAGAAAGAAAAAAAGAGGAGAGAGCGAGGACATAAATAAGAATCCAGAGGGCAGGAGAGTGAAGGAAATGGAAAGTGTAAAGAAAGAGAGAAAATCTGCGGCAGCAGTCTGAGCAGCCTGCGTGCGACCAACACCTCAATCATTCCTGACGCTTAACCCCTTCCCCGCTGGAGGAGGTCAACTGCTCCCGCTCGGCCCGCGAGCGCTCGGGTAAACACGAGCCAAGAGCACGCGAATCGCCTTTCACAGATACGCACGTTACAGTGAGGCTTCAGTTACTGGCTGCCACTGTAAATTAATCCCCAACAGATACTAAAGAAATGAAACGCTAATCCTCCCTCCACGACAGGGATGTTGGAACAGTGAAACACGATCCTCAAATTCCCCCTGAGAGCCGGTTTTCCGCCCCCTTTCAGCCTTTTTCTACCTCGGCCAGCATTGACTGCCAGGATTGCTTTTACACGACAACATCGTACTAGAAATTTCTTACATCGACTGACTGTTGAGACTCACGGTTGTCTTTTGACTTATGGTGTGTGTGTGTGTGTCTATTTTTAGCCTGTGTGTTCATGCTTTGGCATGTGCTCTTCTCCCCCCCCCAACGTCAGGAGTGCTCAGGAACAAAACATTGCTTTGGGCCAAAAAGACACGCCTTGTGGCAACTGTTAGCAACTAGCCGCATTGACTGGGTGGACTTGAAATGCCATGAAAACATGTCTTACGAGTTCCTCTTTAAATAACCGCCTACACACAGATGGACAGGTGAAGGTACCCTAGTCTGACCCAGCTGCCACACCCACTCATGCTTTATGGCTCACTTAAGCACAACACTGAGCTCCAGTGTCAGCCTAGTTCTTCGTTTTGTTTTCATACGGCAAAATGAATACCCGAGGGCTGAGGCAACATGCAGCACAGTCTGAGACCTTGTGCATAGAGATAATAGGTTACAGAAAACAACTAGGGGTGGCCTGGTTTCCCCTCTATTAAAAGGCTTCTGTTATCCAAAGACAGAGGACAGGAGAGTGAGACAGGAAGGAGAGAACAATGGAGGAAGGACGAAAGGAGCGGGAGAAATGGAGGAGGAGGAGGGGAGAAGGGATGAAAGGCAATGGGAGAAAAGAGGAAAGAGGGAAAATGCGCCGCTGTTGTCCTTGTCTCGTCTCAAGTCAAGGATCTCATTAACATGGGAGCCCAATCTCGGCATCCCCCACCACCACCACCACCACCACCACCACCACACTTCCCTTATGGCCGCCCCCCCACCTCCAACACAAACTCATTGATCACCGTTACGGGACACACCGTGCAAGCAGAGACAACACAAACACATTTGCACTTGTAGTCGTTAGATGGCACTAAGCACAAACCGTCACGAGACACACCTCAACTCGCCACGGCGCATTTTCATACAGGAGGACACAAAACATGTATGCGCGGATGTTTAAAAGGACAAATCTGGCGCAAAACGAACATAGGGGTTAATAACATGTGTACCGAGTCGACCGTTCTCTGGGAATGGGACCAGTTTTATCGCAAACCGCTAATTAGCTCATAACGCTAGTTGTCGGGGCACGCGTAAAGTAAAAAGAAATCACTATTTCTACACCACTAACAAGGCTCAAATAGCACCACACTTCCACGGTAGCATAATGAGGGTCCCTATATGTAAACAGAAGCATTGAGAACTTTGTAAGTGTACAGACAGTTTATTAAAAAGATAGTTTAGAAAGACAGTACCGTTCACGTATACAGGCGGGCGCCATCTTGGGGAAACAGTCACGACCAGTCGAACGCCGAACGCTGTGTTTGAGCTACGTTACTGGTTGCACGGCGTTCGTCGTTCGACTGGTCGTGACTGTTTACATGTAGGGACCCTCATTATGCTACCGTGGAAGTGTGGTGCTATTTTGAGCCTTGTTAGTGGTATAGAAATAGCGATTTCTTTTTAACTTTACCCGTGCCCCGACGACTAGCGTTATAAGCCAATTAGCGGTTTGCGATAAAACTGGTCACATTCGATTAGCATGAAAAACATATCCCAGAGAACGGTGAACACAGTACACACATGTCATTAACCCCTAGGTTCATTTTGCGCCAGATTTGTCCTTTAAGTGACATCAGTTGACAGGTAGAAGATCTGAAATCCCTGTAGCCTCGCTGGCCGGGGAATGACTTGAAAGTGGCTGGTCTACATTTGAATGTGACATCTACAACAGCCCGAGGAAGACCGTGTGTTGTGCCAACGTGTGCTCCCTTTCAGCCAAGCATCACCCTCCATTAACGTCGAGGTTAGCCAGGGAGCACAAAGCTAAATCACTGCATCAAACGGAGCGGGGCTGGCCGGGCTCCAGCCGTCACTTCCACAGCTGCTCAACACATTGGCTCTATTTGAGGGGCGGTGAGGTTAGCCATACGCGAGGCCTCACACAGCTACACTTCCCGTGCCAAATGCCATTCACATCACAGTCACTGGTGAGCTTGAGGTAAGTGCTCCCCCATGGGCGCTGACACTACTGCTGCTAATGCTGTTTGGATGGGCTCATGGCTCGCAGCGTCTGTTCCTGGTTGTTGTTCTGCAGCCAATAGGGTCAAACTGGAACACCTTCACTGAAATAGGCAAATGATGGCTGGTGCTAAGACTACACACAGTATAAAAACACACTGGCCGGCATGTATTTTGTGATAAGGTAGACAGAGAGCCAGTGTATTCCTTTAGGATTTTTTTAGCAGTGGGGGCAGGTCTGTCTGACGTTTTAGGTGGAGCTGTTCTTTTAATAGTCGACTCAGAAGAAAGCGAACGTTTTGACAATAAACTCCATCAACACAACAGTATGTGGAGTTAAACTGGACGGGCCCAATAACCTCTGAATAGTTCTACTTGTTGTTAAATTGCAATGTGAGCGGCAGGACAATTTAAAAGTGGCAGAAATTTGCCATGGTAGGCCGCCGCTACAAAATCAACAGAGGAAGCACAGAGAGCTCACTATGGACAGTTTTTAATCATAATTATTTTCAAAAAGACATACAGTACAGGCCAAAAGTTTGAACACACTTTCTCATTCAATGCGTTTCCTTTTTATTTTCATGACTATTTACATTGTAGATTCTCACTGAAGGCATCAAAACTGTGAATGAACACATATGGAATTATGTACTTAACAAAAAACGTAAAAACGTAAAAAAGTGAAACTGAAAACATGTCTTATATTTTAGATTCTCCAAAGTAGCCACCCTTCGCTTTTTTATTAATAAGGGACAAAATTCCACTAATTAACCCTGACAAAGCACACCTGTGAAGTGAAAACCATTTCAGGTGACTACCTCATGAAGCTCATTGAGAGAACACCAAGGGTTTGCAGAGTTATCAAAAAAAAGCAAAGGGTGGCTACTTTGAAGAATCTAAAATATAAGACATGTTTTCAGTTATTTCACACTTTTTTGTTAAGTACATAATTCCATATGTGTTCATTCATAGTTTTGATGCCTTCAGTGAGAATCTACAATGTAAATAGTCATGAAAATAAAGAAACACATTGAATGAGAAGGTGTGTCCAAACTTTTGGCCTGTACTGTAGTCTAGATGAAAAGTAAAAAAAAATAAAATAAAATAAATTGGAGTGTCACAAGCCCCGCGAAATGACTCGTTTCAATATCAGAATCCGGTGCGCCTGCTCTATGGGTCGCACAGTGCAAAGTAGTGCCGATCATCCGGGTCCTTTTTGGCGATGATGGCTTTACGTGCCACTGAGCAATGACAGGGCTCCACCTCGAACACTGTATCCAGTTTTTATAATACAGTGCTCAGCATAAGTGTAAAGAGAAAGAAAGAAAAAAATCATCTTTTGGAATAATAAAAAATTAGGAAAAATCCAACCTTTAAGGACACCAATTTTCTTTGTGAATGAATAATGTATCGTGAATAAACAAATGTTCTTCCTTAAAATACAGGGGGCATAAGTCAGTACACCCCTATGTTAAATTCCCATAGAGGCAGGCAGCTTTTTATTTTTAAAGGCCAATATATATATTTCATGGATCCAGGATACTATGCATCCTGATAAAGTTCCCTTGGCCTCTGGAATTAAAATAGCCCCCCCCCCCACATCATCACATACCCTTCACCATACCTAGAGACTGGCATGGGGTACTTTCCAAAAGATCATCTCTCAATGCAAATCAAACCAGCTATTAGGCTAACTGAAATAAAACCATGCCAATCTCTAGGTATTAAGATCAATTTCCTAAAGATGATTTTTTATTCCTCTTGTTAGTCAACTTTAGCATGGGTGTATTTACTTATGCTGAGCACTGTACATCCATGACTGTCTTGAGTAACTCGAGGACACCGTTTCTGGAAACAGTTTAAATGTCATTTTTAACTACTATGAGCACCATACTCTGATACAAAAAAATACACACAGATAACACACGTGGAAAGATACCCCTTAGGGGAAAAAAAGAAAATATGTCCAGCACGTTTTGTGTGAACTCACCCTTTAAATAAATGAATGCTCTTTAGTTTTTCCATTTCTCTGCTGGTGTGTCCCGCTAAATGTCAAACAAGAAGTGGGTCTGTGGTAGCAGCGCAGCATGAGGTTAAAGCTGGTGCCATCAGAGAGTGGAACAAGCGCTTTCAACTTTGGGGGACTAATAATGGGTCAACTGAGGCCAGGGCTCTGGCAGAATGGAAACAACAGATGCCTGACAAGAAAATGGAGGCCGAAATAAAGAATTTCTACACGCTTCACCTCCTACTCGAAAAAAAAGAAATTGGATCAGTCCAAAATCTGAAATTCGAGTTGACAATAGGGAGTCAAGGGAGACCATTTCATTGCGCACAACTTTTCCCCAGCATTTCTGTGGCGTGGTGCGAACCCTGAGAATGTTTCCATCCATCCTGCGAACACACAAAATCATCTCCTGTGATGGCCACATGATGGGGGATGGAAAGGGAAGGGAAGAGAAAAGAAAAAGAGAAAAAGAGAGAGAGAGAGAGAGAGAGAGAGAGAGAGAGAGAGAGAGAGAGAGAGAGAGAGAGAGAAGCAGGTTGCACCCGAGGCACATAATCGATGTCGGAGGGCATTTTGTATTCACGGTCACCTGAGTGACGATACATGATGTCTTCACCTTGAGCCAACACAAGCGGAGGTAATGTGTGTGATGGGAGAGAGACAGGTGGGGGGTTGATCGGAAAGTGGAATAAATAGATCCACGATGGTTCATAATAAGCTAATGTAGCAGCTCCACAACCATTACCAGCAAAGCAACCATTAGCTGCAGAATGCTAGCCTGTTACGGGGTCAGTGGGACGTTTTGGAGGGAACTCACAGCAACCACAACACCGTGCGCAAGCAGAAAGTGTGACCGTGCGTGGATGTTGTTCCACGAGCCACTTTTTTCACACGTCCTCGCCGTGACACCGCACGCCGACATCGAGAACTCTGGTTCACCCCGGGGGGGGGGGGGGGGGGCAACCGCGGGGCAGGGAGACTGCTCTTGCCTATTATGATGGGATGAACATCATACTCACACACACAACTATATAACCACACGGGATACACACACACACACACACACAAAGGCTCAGCATCATCCCATCCAATCTAATGGCCGTAGCCTCATACTGCTAACGGGTGCTTAGGGAGGCAATGAGGTTTGCCATCTATATATCCGTGACCCCTGGTTGACTTCACTCCCCCATTCACCTCCCCCTTCATGACCTGGCAATGGCACCCTATTAGGGTGAGACAAAAATAGGGTCTGGGATCCTGTTTGAATGGAGCGCTCTGACACAAACATCAGCATGTTGAGTACACAAATCTCCCCGCAAATGGGGTCAAAGCCAGTGCTTGGCCATTTGTTTTGATTTTCCTCCCCCCTGTGCCTTCACTTGTACTCTCTCTCTCCCCCTTTCCTTGGGAAATCATAACCGTTAGCAATCATGCGGGGCAATACCGCAATGATGCACCGTTGGAAGAGTAGGGGAACGGAGGAGAGTGATCGTCTACCGCGCACAGCTTCTATCTCTTTGATGCATAATGCCACTTGGCACAGGCACAGGCTAACACATACATCAAGAACAAGCCAACAGTCACTCGGAAAACACACATGATTGAGCAGCAATAAGGTTGCATCCTCCGGAGAGATATATGAAAGCAACATCACAACAAGAAGCGGGGAGGAAGAGTAAACACAATGTCAATTTTCTCACTGCTGCAGCGGTTTTTCCATGCCACATCTAGCCTGAAAATGAGTGACTCACAAACAACAAAATCTCCCTATTCATGTCCACACGTTTAATTCATAATCTTTGACTGATTAAAAAAAAAAAAATTCACCGATGCAACAGGGTGCTAAAATTCACTCTCTGCCAATATTTAGTTTGAATTTGACTGATATTTACTGGTGCAATGTTACATAAAAAAAAAAAAAAAAAAAAAAAAAGAGGAATTAAAATCGTGTAAAAACATTGTTTTCACACTGAGGTGTGCATTACTTTGAGTTTTCATTTGGCGCCGTGAGGCAGAGTGGCAGGCCATTCAGCAGCTGAGTCAGAGAGGAAGAGGAGGTTGATATCTGTTCGTCTTCAGAGTTGGCCATCTGCAGCCAAGCAGGTCACTGTGTTAGGCAGACCTCATGTGACTCCAGCCTGCTCTCTAGGATAATCCTAGTGTGTGTGTGTGTGTGTGTGTGTGTGTGTGTGTGTGTGTGTGTGTGTGTGTGTGTGTGTGTGTGTGTGTGTGTGTGTGTGTGTGTGTGTGTGTGTGTGTGTGTGTGTGTGTGTGTGTGTGTGTGTCTTTACCAGGAGCTTCTGCACCCACACCGGGGCCTAAAGCCAGGAGCCAGTCAAAACAGTGTTTAGAGCTGATCTAGTGCCCTGCAGACCTACCAGCTGTCTGATAACCTAAGTGACATTTGAGCCAATGATGGGCCACGAGAGTGGCGGATAGTAGTGTGTAGCTCCAACGGGTTTATTTACACGCTGGTTGTTAGAATACACGTTTTTTTCCGTCCGCAGGCCTCTGAAGCAGAGGATTTAGGACATGTCAACTGGTGTGGGTGTGTGGTCTCGTGCCAGAATGCACTCAGTTTGTGTTTATGTCTGTGTGCACGTTCTGTGTTTCTCCCTTTGCATGCTTCTATATGCAAGCGTGTGTGTGTACACATGTCCCTGGCCCTTAGAAGTAGAGGTTAGCAGCCGGCTGCTCTCTCTGATCAGGTTACAAAAGTGGGTGTGTTTCCTCTCTCGTCTGTCGCCTGCATGTCTGCCTCTCCCTCTCTCTCTCTCTAACTCATTCTGTCTCTCTCGCTTTCTTCTCCCTCTACATCTCTGCCTCCCTTTCTGGTTACAGAGGCCTGTAGCTTGCGTCATCCAGGCCTCTTCCTTTGGCAACACTACAGACCACCTCTCTCACTTGTCTGGGTTCCTCCCCATGCCTCTCTTCCTTTCTTTCTTCCACCCACCCATCCACTGACAGGGAGCAGCTATGCAGCTGGTCCACACTCCCTACACTAGGCTGAGAGCCATATGACTCTCTCCCCTGACCTCCTCCTCTGCTGAAAACCGGCCCACCAGCCGCCCACCCAGCATCACTCTAGTATTCTACTCTAGTAGCCTGGACCAATGGCACCCAACACACACTGATAACGTATTAAACACAGAGCGAGATGCAGACTCCAGTTTTTGGAAAAGATCCTCACTCTGGTATCTGTCTGATCTTACACACAATGCTCAACCCTTCTCAGCCACTTCTAAAATGACTTTGCCACGCGCTATCTGGTGTAAACCACTACACCATAGCCTGGATGAAAACGCACAAATAAAATTCACACAGTCAAAGTCTATACTGTGATGTAGTAAATTACAGGCCTGTAGGCCATGACCAATTTAAACATGGTCTTGGGTATTTTGCCAGCTGATACATCCGGACACAACTGGGTGTGCAGCAGCTATTATGTAAGTAGAATGAATGTTGTGTGGATTGCAAAAAGACCACGAGAGGGTGTTTTCACACTCACTTGGGGAGCACATCACATTTCTTGTCACAATTGCCACAACTACAGTTGTTTCAACAGGATATCCGTGAGCTTATCACACATATCAGACCAAAGTGCTTTACACCCATTTATCTTTTTACAAGCGTAATGTATACATACACTAAAACATTTGCTATCAACAGTTATCAGCAACACCCAAATGATAATTATTATATCTATTTCACCTACCGATAATGCCCATAACGAATGTGACCAGGTGTTTACTATTTCATGCATTTTATCACTGTGTGTAAGTTTGAGGTGCGTGCATACATCTTCACATGCATGTTTGAGGCACATGTAGATGGAGAGACATTACCTTGTCTTTCTCATGGGGCAGCAAGCGGACAGGTGGTAGCGATTCCAGAGACACCGTCCCAGTGCCGTCATCCAGGGAGCTGCTGCGGCTGATGAGCTGGAACAGAGGACCCTGCTTGGCCACGCGTCCATGAGCCACGGCCCTCTTCAGGGCCACCCTCAGCTGCTGGTGGAAGAGGCCGGGCCCCATGGAGCCGCTGCCCGACAAGTAGGCTGCCACATCAGCCTGGCACTTGAGAAAGCGCTCAATGTTCTTTAAGCTGGAGCCGCCGGGCTCATGGAGCCCCTCCAGCGCCCGTTTGATCAACTTGTTCCAGTCGAGTCCCGGTTTCTTCCCCGAATGGGAGTGAGAGCTGCTGCTGCTGCTGCCGCCGCCTCCTCCTCCTCCTCCTCCTCCTCCTCCTCCTCCACCACCACTTCCTCCCCTCCTCCTCCTCCTCCACTTCCACCTCCTCCTCCACCACCACTTCCACCTCCTACTCCAGAGCTGCCACTACCTTTGGGCTTGGGCAGAGCCAAGCGCCCTGGGTTGTCAGGGTCCTTGTAGGAGTTTAGACCTTTGTTGGTGACCTTGAGGATGGTACCATCCTTGACGCTGAGCTCTAACTGCTCCAGAACCGTTTTGCGGTCCAGACCATGGGACATGGAGACCGCATTGCAAATGCGCTCCTCTGATGGTCTCTGCTTTTGCTTCTTCACCTTCTTGATGGCCTCTAGGATCCATTGGGTGTACATTGGGTTGGCCAGTTTCACCATGGCTGCGGTCTGGGTGGGCACGGGGGCCCTGAGGCCTTACCGCAATGACCACACACACAAAAAGGGACTGTAAGCCAAGGAAACACCTGGCCTGCGCCGTAGCGCCGCCTCCTGTTCTTTGCCCCCTGCCTGCGTATTATCCCTTGTCCTGGGGTCGCACAGAGAGTCCCTCAGAAGCTGAGTATGAGCAGCACGGTAATGAGCAGCTGACCATAGCACAAACCCCCTGAGCCAACACTCCACCTGGTAAAATGCAGTCCACCCACCACCCACTCCCAGCCAGGTGAAGGTCCCTGGCGAGAAGCAGGGGGAGTGGAGGAAGTAGCAGGTCTGTTCTCAACTTAAACTCCCAATGCACACAACGTAGGGTAGAGTAGATGTTGACAATAACAAGGGCCTTCAAAAAAATAAGGCGTTTCCCACTTTGCCTGTCGCAAAGTACCTATACACGGACAATAAAAACTGCTCAGTCAGTTTCCTGCCACTGGCAAACTAGCCAATTCTCAATGCGAGTTGTGAACGACGATCATGGTCTCCAAGAAATTTGTGTTTCAATGATTATGGTGAGGGCAACACAGTAAATGTTTTCTGAAGATTATAACATTCCACAAGATGGTGACTTTTTTTTATCCTGCACCCACGTGTCCTCGTCTTTACTTTGCTCTCGCTGTCTTTTACTCTTCCAGCAGTCTGAGCTTCACAGCTCTGGGACGGAAGAGATATCTCACCCCAGGGAGCAACCACAACTGATCACCTGCCTATTGCGCTTCGGTAGCTGACATAGCCTGCACAGAAAAAGAAAATAACACACAGAGAATCAAAGGTTAGGAAAGCCTCGCAGAAAACAAGTGACACCTGTTGATAAAGTAGGAAAAAAATATTGCAACAAAGTTAAGTATAAGTAAAGGATGAGTTTGAATGAGAAAACAACATTGACACACCATAACTGTGCCTTCACACAGATGTATAAACAAAGCCATGCATGCCCTCAGAAAGCACTATGAGGTTTGACAATGCACTACTAACAAACTGGAAATTAGAATAAAAAGAGGAATCACTTAACAACAACCATACACTTCTCATATTACATAGATATACACAGCCAGAATAGTACAAAACAAACCGGTAACTTAACCTCTAACGATTACTAGAAATTGCACAGGTGTCTCATATAATGGTGAAAATGAGGCGGGATAAAAGGGTAAACAACATCTTCCTAAAAACTACACCAGCAAGTTGCCCATTGGGCTCGTTGGGTTGCTAAGGTAAACATGATGCAGTCAAAACACAGACTGTTAGCAAACATTAGCTGAGAGGCTAGCTAAAAATCAAAGCTTGGTCAATTGCCGCATTGCCAAACTGTTTCCTGCGGTGCTGTTTACTCTCACTGATATGATATTGGGCAGCTAAGTATCTGACAACAAGCCTTCCCGCTAACTGCTGTTGTTTAGCAAGCTAACGTTAGAAGCTAGCTCGCTAACCAACGAGCTAACGTTACAATTATGTTACTAATGTTGCTCGCTAACCTGAAACGTAAACAGCATGAAACGAGGGGTTAGCCAGCGCTTCAGCTAAAAAAAACTAAAAAAAAACGTTTCACCCTTCGACCGATATTCCAGACAATATTAACCGACACACCGCAGCAAACCCAGCAAATAATACCATTTTGAATGTCATTCAGATATTAACGTGAGATCGCGGCCTTGTAAAAAGGCACAATGCAACTTGCAGACGGCCATCTCGGCTAGCGGGCAAGTGCAAAAAAAATAAGAAATCATAGCCGCGGATTCTGCAGTATTACATGTTGTACGGGCCTCCTTCTCAGCCTTTGGTATGGGCGAGGAGCTTCTGCCTGCTTAGACGCGTACCTACGAGCGGTCCCCACCTCGCTGACTTCCTCCCTCGAACCAACCGCCCTCCCACGTAACGCTACAGCCCCGCGGTTCGGTGAAGACAAGGCCGCTGGAGCGGAGTAGCTAGGCCTCGGCTCCCCCCCTCCGTATCCCCCACCCACCTCCGCGATCACCATCCCTTTCGTACCCCTCTCTCCCCCTACCTCTCGCGGTTCCCCAGAAAGCCCGAGCTGGTTCGGTTCTGGTTTCCGAGAGGGAAGCTCGGGTAAAGGAGACCGTGTACAAAAATCTCACGGTTCCCCCATCCGGCTTCCGCTGCTACTCACCGGGATTTCGTGTCGAGCCGCCGAGGAGAAGGTGCCAAAACAGTGCGAAACGGAGACAACAACAAGCCTAAAAAATGCAGCCAAAGACCAGGGGTTCTAGAGCCGACGCCATCTTTGAGTGAAACAGGAGCACGGCTGGTGGGGGAGGGGGGAACACAGCGAACCGTCAGGCAGGGCCAAGGGACCGTCTGCATAGTGCGAGGCGAAGATCCAGGGGAAGAAAAATCCACTGCAAGGCGCGGGGGGGGGGGCGGCGTTGTGCTGTTGCTATGAGAGGGGTGTGGATATTGCTTGAGCACATGAAATGGAAGAAAGGGACAGATGGTGGTGGTGTTGGTGGAAGGAAGGAAAAAAATAAAAAGAGAGGATAGGTGTTCTCGTATTCTCTGCTGTACTACATCTAGGGTGAGATTCAAGGGAGCGTCTGCATTTTGCCCTACAGTTAAAAAAATAAATAAATCAAAGCCAATGAGCATGCCTTAACGTTAGAGGGTATTTAAAGATCAAAGTGAGACACCCCTCCACACTGCAGTCTATTGTAGCAGCTGTGTGTTTTTTTTTTAAGATAAAGATGGGAAGAGAGCCACACATATCCAGTCCCCAGAGATGATCAGATGTTGCAGTGTGTTGCTATCTGGAGTATTACAGTAAACGATAAAGAATGTGATTATCTGTCTATGCAGAGTAGTCTTCTAATGCATTGCTCGTCAGACTGTGAAACAGAGTATTATCTTTTCGAAAATTATTATGTAAACTGTCTGCAGCCGAGCCACGCTGTTAAATTTTATCAAATGACAGCTGAGTTTAAGACATTTTCCTTCTAGTTTATGTTTCGAGAAAGGAGGTTTTTTTTTTTTTTTTTTTTACAGCTCTTGGTGCAACATAAATGATGGCATCTGGTGACAAATGAAGCAAAATAATGTAAAGGCATCACATTTAAATCTGCACTGTGCTCAACTGAAAAGTATTTTGCACTTAATATAAGCGACATACGTTAGGGATACTTTTAGGCCTAATATGTTGCAGAATATTAAAAAAACTACACGCAGAGTTCTGCACAAGGATTGATAAATGATCACACGTTGTCCCGTAATTTATGAATCTGCCTTAGGGAAATTTTGAGCAGCTTAAGTACAGCCTTCTTTTCCGAAGAAAAACAATCAATATAGGAAAACGGATTTTGCAGCTTCAATTTCATGATCATAGTGATACAGAGGCACTCGTGTTGGAAATCTGGCAGCAATCTTCCTTTTCTATTACAGGCTAATGCTGAAAGCTCCCTGGGTGGAAATTAAATTATCTGCAGCTTTGTGTAAAATGATGTGTACAGCAGTCCTCAGAGACGGATTATAGAGTGTCTTATAGGGAGCAATTAGACCTGAGGTTTTCCCATGTTAGAGGTGTCTTGTGAGAGGGTGAACTGCTGTCAGCACAGTGGTGATCAAATAAAATCGGTAAGGTCACACTTTACTCACTGTTTATCTTGCGCTTCTTCAGGGACAGATACATCACATACCAACGACAGGGCACTAATTATAATTAACGGCAGTGTTATTACACAGATAAATAGTGTGAAGCGTTAACACATGAATGGCTATTAGTAGGCCTCCTGAGGACTCACATATTACATTAGTGTGTACAGTAGGCCAGCAAACAGATGGACAATACTCAGGAGAAGCTTGCAGCGCATCTATCGTTCCCGGCCATGAATAAATAATACTGCGTTGCCATGATCTACAGCAGAGGCCATGTTCACCAACACACAACAAGAGAAACAAACTAACCGGGGTGGGGCGCGAGGGTGGAGGAGTAGGGAGTCATTTCACTGTAATTGTGATAAGATCATATTGATTTTCAGTCAGAAAAATGAAGGTAGAGGCACAACTTGAAGACTTTTACTTATTCCAAATGAGTGCTGTCAACTTCTACAGTAATTGGAGGAATTCACTTCATCTTAATGGAGTTAACTCTCCTTTTTTTTTGATGTTACAAATTGTTATGGGATAATTATTAATTGTGCACAATATAACAGTCATGTATGCTGCAAAAAAGAATATTCAAACATAGACTAGTGGACCTTTTCAGGTACCACTGCTACACTGCATGAAGGAGAATCTCACATATCAATTCCTGTTTTAAAACATCGGTCCCCCAAATATGAACACTTTCTGATCATCTATATAGTTAAAAAAGAAAAAGAAAAATGTGCATTGGGAAATACATGTTGCCGTCACCCACAAATGGATGTTTTGGTATGAGACCCTTGGCTGGTATTCTGTCTTTGGTGGAGAAAAGGAGACAAGTAATCCTTAGCTTCCTTTCATCCCCTTAATCCCTCCTTTTTTAAAATTCTATTCTCTAAGCATCCACCTGCTAGGGGCTCAGAGCCCCCAGCACCAGTGTCCACCTGCCCCCTGCAACCCTCCCCTCCCCTCTCCGCACACACACACACACACACACACACACACACACACACACACACCCCGTCCACCTGATGCACAGCAACACCTCCTGCTCTCCCGGCCTGCTGACTCTTACTTTGCTTCACTTCTTCTTGCCTCCGGTTTAAAAGCTGGACCTTTGCCAAGCCGAATAAACTTACGGCATTTCTTTCGGTCTAAAAAAACATTTCATGCTACAATTACCATGCTTGTTCAATTGTTGTTGCTGTTGTGGTTTTGTAACCACATTTTTAATTTTGAGCGAACACTTTTTTTACACAGCCTATAAATAGTTTTTGCTGTTGTTTTTATTTTAAATCCTTTAGTAGTTACATGTCAGATCCCCTACTGCGAAGTGTACTTAAAATATGATGCGATCTATTGCCTGTTTAGATTCAGTAAATGAGGATTTTGACATATTGTTTTCAGCTGAGGGGACATATTCCAAGTAAACAAAGCCTCTTGACACATAGCTTATTCAATATTAACCCATTCTGGATCCTTGGCAGCTTTGGCTACTTCCGTCTTGTGGAAAAGGCAGGTGTATGTATAGGGTGAAATGAGGGGAACATAAAAATAAGACATTATCTAATGAAAGTCTGGAAGTGAAAGGCAAAAATGAAAATCCATCCTCTCCAGCTGATGCCTTTTACTTTGTCAACAAAATAAGGAAATATGAATTTTGAGTGCAGCTGTGAGTAAGTAGCGGTCAATCTGTGCCACCACCCGTGCAGCATACATTTCTGAGTTCCTGTTTTTTTAGGAGATGACTGGAGTGCTGCGCTCAGATAGCCAGGCAGCGTCCAGGACTGCTTTTTTTTGTCCGTGTGAAACTAGCAAGCTTCCTGCTGTGGGTGGCGGGCTGCCAAGTCCCCAAACCCCAACCCAACCACCCCCGCCCCAACCCAAACTCCAACTCCAAACCCCTCCCATCCTGAAAAGCGCTGAAACATACAACGGAAATTTCCAGGGCCTGTCCGCCCAAGAGCGTGCCCCCACCCGTCCAGTGACCCCCACCGCCATCCAAACCCCTCCTCCCACCCTCCCTCCCTCCCAGTGGCCCCTGCTCCCTCCCCTGCCTTGAATCCAAAGGGACAGAGAGCAGCTGGAAGGTGAAGTGCAGCTTGTCTGCGCTGAGCTGAAAGTCCTGCCAGACACCTCTCGTGCTCCCTCCAACTTCTCCTGTCTGAAATCTCTCTGAAAACACCACCCTCCGTCACTTGAACCCAGAAGTGCTTAAGAGTGCCACAGAGTACACTTGTACACCAGACATAAGCGGTGGAAAGAAAGGGTGGGAAATGCGGAGAACTACTCTGTTTGACAAATCAATTGTCCTGCTGTGGTTAGCAGTCGTCTGAAGTGTACGTACATTTCAAGCGGGGGCCTCTGACAAGGCCATTAAGATGCACAAATAGCTCTGACTTTAACACAATTAAGTACAGCAGAGGAGGGACAAGTCACGGTGATCAATAGTGCTGAAGCGGAAAAACCCTTGACGCGTTCATTTTTTAGTTCTCTTAGTTTTAAAGGCATGATTCACAAGGTGGCCCTAATTAATCACGTAGTCTCTTCGAGTTCAAGACCTGAGGGCAAGAAACTTTCATAGCCAGAAAAATCATGCAACCAGCATACAACAATACATACAATGTCTAAATCCAGACAACAACGAGCAAGCAACATATGATTAATAAAAATACATTTTAAGAGTCCTAAAAAACATCAGATAGTAACATTTTAAAATTGAGGGCAGTGTGCAGTTCATTACATCTTAAAGGTCCCATGACATGCTGCTTTTTGGATGCTTTTATATAGGCCTTAGTGGTCCCCTAATACTGTATCTGAAGTCTCTTTTATATAGACCTTAGTGGTCCCCTAATACTGTATCTGAAGTCTCTTTTATATAGGCCTTAGTGGTCCCCTAATACTGTATCTGAAGTCTCTTTTATATAGGCCTTAGTGGTCCCCTAATACTGTATCTGAAGTCTCTTTTATATAGACCTTAGTGGTCCCCTAATACTGTACCTGAAGTCTCTTTTATATAGACCTTAGTGGTCCTCTAATACTGTATCTGAAGTCTCTTTTATATAGACCTTAGTGGTCCTCTACTGTATCTGAAGTCTCTTTTATATAGGCCTTAGTGGTCCCCTAATACTGTATCTGAAGTCTCTTTTATATAGGCCTTAGTGGTCCCCTAATACTGTATTTGAAGTCTCTTTTATATAAGCCTTAGTGGTCCCCTAATACTGTATCTGAAGTCTCTTTTATATAGGCCTTAGTGGTCCCCTAATACTGTATCTGAAGTCTCTTTTATATAGGCCTTAGTGGTCCCCTAATACTGTATCTGAAGTCTCTTTTATATAGACCTTAGTGGTCCCCTAATACTGTATCTGAAGTCTCTTTCCCGAAATTCAGCCTTGGTGCAGAATTACAGCCACTAGAGCCAAAAGGATCAATAAAGAGAAGTCTCTCTCTCATGGGCGGGCCAAATTTTCTAGGCAGGCAAAGCAGAGAAAGGGGAGGTAACCTTTCTCCTTATGACCTCATAAGGACAAGATTCCTCATCGGCCCATCTGAGCTTTCATTTTCTCAAAGGCAGAGCAGGATACCCAGGGCTCGGTTTACACCTATCACCATTTCTAGCCACTGGGGGACCATAGGCAGGCTGGGGGAACGCATATTAATGTTACAAAATCTCATAAAGTGACATTTTCAAGCCATGGGACCTTTACAGGTGCATAGCACGTAGAGGTAGTAGTAGTAGGAATATCCAATGCTCTCTTTTTTTTGTTTTTCCATTTGCAAAAGTTGTGGACAGTTCCTGGTACTTTTTGAAGTGCAGACATAAAAGTTGACTGAACAATGTTTTACCTTTTTACCTTGTTTCTCGATTTTACCAATCTTTATGCTAAGTGAAGCTAACAGGCTGTTAGCTCCTGCTAAATATATACCGTGCACACATGAGAGTGATATCAACCTTGTTATCGAACTCTCAGCAAGAAAGAAAGAAAGAAAGAAAGAAAGTGTATTTTTCTAAATTACAAACTAATCCTTTTAAAGCTGTTTTTTTTTAAACCGTAAAACTATTGTTCAGTCATCAGCACCTCTAAAGCTAACTAATTAACATGTTATATCTCATTTGTTTGTTTTTTCCCATATAAAAGCTGGAGTGTAAAAACAACAATTTGCTGTTTTACAGAGGATTGTGCACTGTATAATTTTTTGGCTGGCACCAGTAAATTCCTGGAGTCTCTGCTGGTTGCCTGGCAACTGGTCCTAGCCAAGAATAGTCTGATACACAACCCCTAATCAAAAATCAAATTTGTTGTTTGTTCACACTTTTTGTATGGTTTATAATCAAGATATATTGTGTTAATGTAATTAGTGAGATCTGGTGGCGCTGGTAAGTGGGTTCTGTTACCTTTGGACAGAGCCAGGTTAGCTGTTTCCAGTCTTTATGCTAAGCCAAACTAACCGGCTGCTGGCTCCAGCACAGGCACGGCGCTACACCGGGGCTAGGGGATTCCATAGCCCCAGTTTGGTTTTCTTTAATTTGTATTGGTGTGTAAAAAGTTGTTAAAAGTTATTAACCAGCCATTCTGTTACCAATCCAATCCCTGGCTGCATGCTTGTGTCGTATGACCTGTGTGTGTATGTGTGTGTGTGTGTCTATTTGTGTGTGTGGGCTGGGGGGGTGTCAGGTGTGTGCTTGCGCACGTCAGGCTATGTTATGTCTACAAGTTGTTTTTGTTTGCAATAGAAATATAATCGCTAAGATTGTGATGATAGCCAGTTCGTTTTACACCATGTGTGCACAGTTGACAAGGATAGGGTGAATGCACTTCTTGTTGTGGCTTCACTGTGGATATTATTCTTTCATTTCTGAGGTTGTGTTAGACATTTAATCCGTAAGATTACAGCACGACGCATGTTGTCGGCCTACAAGTTATTTTTGTTTGCAATAGAAAAATAAACTAACTGTACAATCTTTGTTATTATGTTTTCTATTGCAAACAAGCATAGGCTAAATGCATTGCATTTTGGATATTAATAATTGAATTTCTGATAGCCATTTCATCCGAAACATTATTACCAATGCACAGTTGTCTGATTAAGCCTATGGAGTGTGCACGTCTTGTTGTCGTCACATTTTGGATGTATTGTTGTTATTAATAGTGGCCTCATTGGCGCTTCACCTTTGCACGTGAAAAACATTTTTGTCATTGCCTTGTGGTCACTTGTATTAGACTTACAGCTATTTTGTTGAATATTCTTTGGCCTAGTTCAATTTAAAAACATTCATATCACGTGCTGTGTGCCATATCTGCTTTTTTTGTTGTTGAAAAAACGAGAAGTTCCTTATAGAGTAACTCTGAAGACTTGAAAATTGACTATTTTCTTAACACAACACGTATTGTTCAAACTCCCCAATAGCACTGGCAGAGAGAAAAGTCTGGCGCCGGCCATGCTCCAGCAACATATTTACTGCACAGACATGAGAGTGGTGTCAATCTCATCTAACTCATGGCAGAAAAAAAAATGTGAAAGTGTATTATTTCCCAATTCTATAATAAAAAACCTAGTTAGAGTTCAAGTTTCAAGCTTTGAAGTTGTATATTATATTTGTATATACAGTAATGGCAGAATAGTCAGAGACACAGATGGATGTAGAGCAGGGGTGTCAAACATACGGCCCGTGGGCCAGAACCCGCCTGCCAAAGGGTCCAATCAGGCCCACTGAATGACTTTGCAAAGTGTGACAATAATAAATTCCAATTCCAAATTTACCACTTTAATCTCAGAGAATATCTAAATTCTTTTCCCATAAATCTACCACTTTAATCTTAGAAATTATAGTTTTTCTCTGAATATTACCCCTCTCTCCTGGGTCCGTAACATAATTGTTTTTTTATACAAAGGCCTTAGAACGCTGTCGTAGTACAAGCAACTTGCGTTTGCCAACATCAAGCTGACAAGATACTCTGTGGCAGATAAAGTTTCTGATCTTTTCTGGAAATTTACTGGTCTGGCCCACTTGAGATCAAATTAGTGCTATGTGGCCCATGAACTAAAATTAGTTTGACTACCCTGATGTAGAGGATACCATGAACTTGGTCTTATCTGAGCCTGGGTCGGTTGGGACCAATGGCATATAGAATGGTATCATCTGCATAAAAAGGAATGTTGAATTTACTTATTGGGAAGAATAATGTTACTTATGTATAATGGAAATAGAAATGGACCAAGAATAGACATTTGCAGTAACTTGTCACTGATGACAAAAAGGCTTTGAATTATCAGCCACTTTAGCTCCTAATAAAAGGTAAGCATGGGACCAATTGAGTGGGACATCATCTAGACATAAACAGTTTGGAGTTTCGGAGAATACACATATTCACTTTCGTACTGAGAGTTATAGGAGAAGAGTGATGCCACTCTTGTCTGTATGCTAAATATGAAGCTACTACCAGTTAGCTTAGCTTAACACAAAGACTGGAAACAGAGGGAAACATAGGTAACAAGGTAACAAATTCCGCCTACCAGCTCCTCTACAGCTCACTAATTAACATGTTATAGCTTGTTTGTTTAATCTGTACACAAACAAAACGTAAAAAAATGTCCTGCACATAACCTCCCGCAAAACCCCAAATTGTTATTTTTACACCACTGTTTTTGTACACAAACAAGACATAACGCATTAATTAGTGAGCTTTACAGGTGCTAAAGGCTGTTTTTTTACCCTTAGACTGTTTCCATTTTTAACGCTAAGCTAAGCTAAGTTAAACTAAGCTAAGCTAAGCTAACTGTATCCTGGCTCTAGCTTCATATTTAGCACACAAACATAAGCATCACATCAATCCTCTCATTTAACTCCTGGCATGGAAAGAGAAAAAGCGTATTTCGCAAAATGCTAAACTTTTTCTTTAAGTATAGGGTATGGCTGAATATGTGATCTTTTTCCAATTCATTTTTCCAGGTTCACTCCTTTTCCTCTCTTCCTGCCTTCAATACAGCCCCACTTTTTTCGTAGGCCTGATCACATCTCATGCAACACTAGCCATTGCTTTGCCTTATTATTCACCAATGCTGTGTATGGCAGCCTGGCAGTCTTCCTCTGGTTATACCCCAAGGCACTACCAGCAGCGGTTTTAGGCAACAACAAAAAAAACACACGCCAACAAACCAGACAAGTCAAGACAGTATGGAAACAGGGAGTGCACACACAATGGAAATACTGTGTTTGATACAATGAAAGTGGAAAGATGGGAAGGAGGATAATTAAAAGACATTTTTTTAGTTTCTATTAGTACCAGAGGTTTGTTGTGTACACCCTGCTTAAACAGCATCAAAGCGCTTTTCCTTGTGAAAAAGTTGATCTATGACTACACAACTGCACCACAGCAACCATGTAACATGATGCCTTGTTTGGCTGTATATCCAGACCTCCCACATTACAGGCTCCTTCCCAAGTCCAAGCCTCAGAAGAGTCTTGGAGTATGGCTGCTCTGCAGTGTTTGCAGAGCAGAATGCACCACAGAAAACAATGCAGCCTCCAGGATTCTCTCATTCACACATTCCTGTGGACCTGGTGGTGGTGGAGGGGACTTTAACCTCTGGAGCTCAGCAGGCTTTGTCTATTTCTCCCCCACCCCGCTACCTCCTTCTCCACCCCTCCCAACCACAGGCCACCCCCACCTTTTTTTTTTTTTACCAAGGGCTCACTTACAGAGCAAGCTTTTTTTCTCACACCAGACACAGAACATGAAGACCTTCTTAATCAATTCCATTGAGAGTCAGGAGCGAGATTTATGTCAAAAGGATATGTTGGTTAATGGCCGAGTGAATGCAAATGATGTGATTGTGAGCCATGCAATATATATTAAATGCCGCTCCGTTCACATTCATTTATATTAATGATACCACTTTTAGATTACTGCAGAGCAATGGGGGCAAGAAAGTATACATTCCCATGAATGATGAGCCCTCCACGGTCATCATAAATTGCATTACAGAGGCACTAATGATCTGTGTTGTTATTATGTAAACTGTGGTAAATCAGTTATTCATTCAATATGGACTCTAATTGAATAATTAAATTCTTGTCTGTGTTAAGATATGCGTGTTTGTCTCCCCCGTGCGCTACAGAGAGGCAACAGATGGAGCATGTTATGTAATCATATAATCATGTAAATTACCATCACAGATAATCCTGAGAAACGTGTAACAAAGTGACATGCTTATACATATCACACTCAAGGTGATAAATACCTTCAGTCCCGTGGAATAACAGTATCTAGCCCAGGTGACAATGATGGAGGGCTTGCTGTGTTTTTCATATGGAGAAAGACAACGCAAGCTGCTGCTGAGAGGGATGATAACATCACGTCTCATCCATCCAGGTTTTCCACGTACACATTCCCTGGCTGGAAACAGGCATCTACGAATGGAGTGGAGGGTAAACTCGTAGCAAATTGGTTTTCAGGCTTTTTATATTTTTATACAGTTCAATCACTTTATTGGCTGACATAAATAAATAAAGGGAATATATAACTTGGAGAGGCGTGATTGGGAGGAATGGCCTCCCTGATCTACACCAGAGTGATTGTTTGTTGTTGGACTTCTGTGCTAGTCATGGATTGTCTATAACAAACACCATGTTCGAACATAGGGATGCTCATAAGTGTACCTGGTACCAGAGCACCCTAGGCCAAAGGTCAATGATCGATTTTATAATCGTTTCATCTGATCTGAGGCCGTATCTTTTGGACACTCGGGTGAAGAGAGGGGCAGAGCTGTCAACCGATCACCACCTGGTGGTGAGTTGGGTCAGGGGGTGGGGGAAGACTCTGGACAAACCTGGTAAGCCCAAACGGGTAGTGCGGGTAAATTGGGAATGTCTGGAGGAGGCCCCTGTCCGACAGACTTTCAACTCGCACCTCCGGCGGAGCTTTTGGTGCATCCCTGTGGAGGCTGGGGGCATTGAACCCGAGTGGACAATGTTCAAAGTTTCCATTGCTGATGCTGCGGCGAGGAGCTGTGGTCTCAGGGTCTTAGGTGCCTCAAGGGGCGGTAACCCACGAACACCATGGTGGACACCGGTGGTCAGGGAAGCCGTCCGACTGAAGAAGGAGTATTTCCGGGATATGTTATCCCAGAGGACTCTGGAGGCAGTTGCAGGGTACCGAAGGGCCCGAAGGGCTGCAGCCTCTGTCGTGAAAGAGGCAAAGCAGCGAGTGTGGGAGAAGTTTGGAGAAGACATGGAGAAGGACTTTCGGTCGGCACCAAAGTGCTTCTGGAAAACTGTTCGCCACATCAGGAGGGGGAAGCGGGGAACCATCCAAGCTGTGTACAGTAAGGAAGGGACACTGTTGACCTCAACTGAGGAGGTAATAGGGCGGTGGAAGGAGCACTTTGAGGAACTCCTGAATCCGACTAATACGCCCTCTATGTTAGAGGCAGAGCTGGAGGATGACGGGGGATTGTCGTCAATTTCCCAGGCGGAAGTCACTGATGTAGTCAAACAACTCCACAGTGGCAAAGCCCCACAGCAGCCCAATATACACCGTGGCATTTTATTACTTAAATTTACATACTTTGGGCACCCCAAAAGCTCAGTTGGTAGAGCGGGCGCCCATATATAGAGGTTTAGTCCTCGATGCAGCGGGCCCGGTTTTGACTCCGACCTGTGGCCCTTTGCTGCATGCTATTCCCCCTTCTGTCTCCCGTTTCATTTCTTCAGCTGTCCTGTCAAAAAAGGCCTAAAAATGCCCAAAAACTATACACATATATATATATATATATATATATATATATATATATATATGTTGTGTTTGTGTGTGTGTGTGTAAATAATAAAAACAAATTATATTTAGCCAATATTTTGTCTTTCATGGTTCCCAGAAGATGAATCCTACTGACTTTGGTGATCTCCTGACTGTTCCTCTAGTGCCACCATGAGGTTGACATCCGTAGTTTTAAGTGTATTGTCTAGACAGCTATTGGATATATTGCCACTAAATTTAGTGCACACATTCATGTCCCCCTTAGGACGACTTGGAATAACAATTTCTTAACTTTTCATCTAGCACCATTATCGGGTCAAAATTCTGTGTAATGTTTTCAATCTTTGGTTCAAACTAATGACATTTTCATCCTCAGCTGGGTTTAATGCTAAGTAGCAAATGTTAGCATGCCAAAATGCTAAACTAAGATTTGATTTGATTGACCTTATTGTCCACCTCTATGGAATTTGTCTCTGACTTCTTCCAAGTACATTAATTCAATTCAATTCAATTCAATTTTATATAAAGTATCAAATCATAACAAGAGTTATCTCAAGACACTTTACGGATAGAGTAGGTCTAGACCACACTCTATAATTTACAAAGAACCAACAATTCCAGTAATTCCCCCAAGAGCAAGCATTTAGTGCAACAGTGGAGAGGAAAAACTCCCTTTAAGGAAGAAACCTGGGACAGACCCAGGCTCTTGGTAGGCGGTGTCTGACGGGGCCGGTTGCGGGGGGTGATGAACAGTGGCAATAATAGTCATAATAAAGATAATGGAACAGAGACTAGAAATAGTAGTTGTAGTAGTTCATGGCATAGCAGGGCACTGCAGAGCGTTACAGGATGTAGCAAGGCACAGCAGAGCATACATCAAAGATACATACAATACACATAACACAACACACCATAACACATACAAATATACAGTATACAATAGTGCAAATAGACAGGTAGGAGCAAAAACGTTATATAAATAATAAAAGAGAGATCTTATGAAATGCACTCATTCTGTGTTCAATGCCTGTATGGCATAGGGAATGGTGAACATGGTAAACATTATACCTGCTAAACATCAGCATGTTAACATTGTCATCATGAGAATGTTAGTACGCTGATGTTAACACAAATTGAACTGAACAAAAATAGATCAAATCAGCAAAGTGATGTGTGAACTGCCACCGCCTAAGTCCTGCCTTACATAGCCGCTAGCCTGGCTGTAGATTTGTTATATTTCTTTTTCTATTTTTTGAATTTGTTTACTGCACACTAGCCTTTTAAGCTAAGCCTCAAGATATGAGGGTCATCCCTATGTCCTCTCAGCCCTATGTTCCCTCATTTCTATGAATTTCCCCCCATCAAAATTAGGCCCTATGTTCCCTCGTGTTTTTCCTCCAAATTAGGCACTATGTTTCCCCAAGGATTTTCCCCCAGATTAGGCCCTGTGTTCCCTCAGCCCTATGTTCCCTCAAAGATTTCCCCCCAGATTAGGCCCTATGTTCCCTCAGCCCTATGTTCCCTCATTTCTATTAAATTTCCCCCACATCATTGCTGCAGTAATACTGCTCATCTTGGTTTAGTGGTTAGGGCTACGGTTAGGGCTGAGGGAAAATAGGGCTGAGGGAACATATGGCTAAGGGAACATAGGACTGAGGGAACATGGCAGAGGGAACACAGGGCTGAGGGAACATGGCAGAGGGAACACAGGGCTGAGGGAACATATGGCTGAGAGAACACAGGGCTTAGGGAACATAGGGTTGAGGGAACACAGGGCTGAGGGAACATGGCTGACGGAACGTAGGGCTGAGGGAACATAGACAGGCTCCCAAGATATGCCACCCTGTGTTTCTCTGCACACTAAGTATCTTTTTTTCACCACTACATCACTGTTTATTTCTCTACATATGAAAATAAAGTCAAAATGTAAAAGCAAGACTGTAACTTTCAGGTCTAACCATTAAGACAGGAGCAAGTAACAGCCAGTCCACACAGTGGCTGCCAACCACACAGCTTCAAGTGCCAGACAGTGAACTTCCCACTTTGAGGTCACCAGACCAAGTAACTCAACTTAACCCCGCCGTGGCAGACACTCCAGCCTGGCCCCCGAGGGCTGGGAGTCCTTCCCTGACCCAAAGAATCAAAACATCCCCTTTTAATGCAGCGGGGGCCTGGAAGTCATCACTGATACTGGCAACACACAGGGAGATCCGAGGTCATCAATAATGACTCCATTTACTTAACACGACCCAAACACCTGCTCATTTATCATGGCTGACACATGTCAGCCTGGCCCATTGCTCACAGAGGAGTTAGCCAGGCACTGCAGATCTTGATCAGGTCAGCTCCGGCTCTCAGAGGCGCTTTAGTGAGTAGATTGATGGACAGAAAACGCACAGAGCTAAGTGCAAATAGTAACACAGTAATGCTTTAACCGTGACGGTCTTTTTATTGCAAAATCCTGGACGCCGCCAAAGTGTGTGCATGGATGTTAGGAATTCAAAATACCTCGATTGTACTCGGTAGATCAAGTATTACTGCTTGTGGTTGCATTTGGCAGGCAATTTGTGCAATGATTATTTTAACATGTCTAGGATTCTGTCCCATAAAAATGTCACATGTCAGTCAGTCACTACATCACAGGAAAAAACTACTGAACTGCCACTGCTATCTCCACTATATTTATGAATGGGTGACAAATTAAAAGATAACCTGAATAAATAAGTGACGAAACATTAGTAGTGCAGGTGATTCCATCCAGGGAACGAAGGTTCAGTGAATGGTTTTATGACCCATGGAAGATCATTTAGAGACAGTTCTCCACCACAATCACCACAATACCAAAAGAAGGGAGCATATTTTGCAAGAATGGTTTTCGTCCCTGCAGTAAAGTTGTACACATGTGGAGAATCTATAACAAGAAGCATTGAAAGTGCTCTGGAGGCTCGCAGTGGCCTGACACTTGATTACAAATGTTGTTTGTTCTTTCTTTTCTCACCCAACTGTACTTTATAGGTGAAATGTCACGTTAAACATGTCTCATTTACAGTTTGCGAACCTAAGTACCTCAGGTAGGGAGATCCACATCTTTTTTTGAGAGGTGCACGTCAGGCTACGGCGTGGGGTCCGGCGTAGACGCAGAGGGGTCTGCGGGGGTACGCTGTTGATTTGACGCAGAAGCATAAAACGGCCTTTATAGGGTGCGAGTAAATCCATGATGTAGGTAGGAGCAAGGCCATGTATGGCTTTAAAAGTAATTAGTAAAGGTTTAAAATCAATTTTAATTCTCTTAGAATATGTTAAAAGTCTGGCAGCCGAGCTGTGGACAAGCTGGAGACGGGAGATGGCCTTTCGGCTGAGCCCTGAATACAGGGAATTACAATAATCCAGCGGTGACGAGATAAAAGCAGGGATGACTTTTTAAGGGTCTGCTTGAGATAAAACAAATGTTTGTCTTTTGCAATATTCCTAAGTTGGAGAAAGCACAATTGTACTACCTTGGTGATTTATGTGTCCAAACAAAGCTCAGAGTCAAAGATCACACTCAATTTGCTGGCGGAATGCTTGACATTGGAGGACATATTAAAAAGATTACTTTTCAAGTCAAAGGTTAGGTTTGGGGTGGCCCGAATAAAAGGACCTCAGATTTTTATGACA
The DNA here is from genome assembly GCF_010015445.1 of Perca fluviatilis. Classification (NCBI taxonomy): domain Eukaryota; kingdom Metazoa; phylum Chordata; class Actinopteri; order Perciformes; family Percidae; genus Perca; species Perca fluviatilis. The sequence goes on along the minus strand of NC_053117.1, from coordinate 6,660,165 downwards.
GAGACAAGCCATCACATGAGAAAATGTGTCTGTGTCACTACCAGTAAGCGGAGCATAAAATTGCATGTGGTTCACATAACAGTAATATTATACCTACAGATAATCTGACCCAAAAGAAGCATACACATAAAAAGAAAAATAGTATCGGTCCAAGAATTGACCCCTGGGGAACACCACATGAGAGGGGGACTGGGGATGAGGAGAATTCTCGAAAGATCTGTCAGAGAGAGCGAAACCAGACAAGGACAGTGTCCTTAATACCAACACAGTTTTTAAAGCGATTTATAAGGATATCGAACATCATATGAGCAAACTCAAATCAAGCTAAAATCGAATTGATGTCCCAGAATCAGCGGCCAGCAGTAAATCATTGGTAACCTTAATAAGAGCTGTTTTTGGCGCTGGGCATGTAATCCTGACTGATATTGCTAAAAATATATTCCTGTTATTCATGTGATTACTTCAAGGCAACAGACCTTTCTAAACATTTTAATTGAAAAAAGGTTTTAGTGTAGGCTTCTCCAGGAAAGGACAGTAATGGAACAGAGCCAGAAGACAACGAGCAGTTGATAATAGAGAGAATTTGTGGGCCAAAAGTCTGAAATAACTCTTTCAGAGATCTAGTGGGGACAGTGTGTAATTGGCAGGTGGAGGAATTTAAGCAGGGGATTAACTCCTCTAATTCTAGCAATGACATTTGCTTGAAATGAAACATACCGTTCTGGCAGTGTTTAGTGCAGATGAGGAGATTTTCTGGTCACAGGTGTGATATAGCCTACATCTATCTATATCTATTTTATTTAAGAAATGGCGGAGAAAATGCTCACATATCTCAGGGGATGCTTCCATATGCTGGCTAGGAAAAGGGTTTACCACTGCGTCGATTGCCTTAAAATAAAACCCTGGGGTTGTGGCAGCTACTAGCGATCAAATTGGGAAAATAAGAATACCTTAGTTCTTTAACTGCAGGCTGATGGGCCAACATCAAGCTTTTCAGCGTATCAAGAGATACCTTGAGTTTGTCTTTCTTCCATCTTCGCTCAGCTCTCCTACATTGCCTCTTTAAATCCCTTGTATAGACAGTATGTAGTCACTATAAAGGAGATCTTCAACTGTAGATTTACGTTATATTTTGTTACATCTTCACGCTCGCTGATGCGACGGATGGTTTTGAAGTCACATGGGAATACATGCACAGTTAACATAACTGGGGGTCACTAGCCATTTAGTGAAGATGACTGAATTACAAATAATATATTGTCTAACTCATCTCCCATCTTTTCTATCCATGAAGATAGTTTTCGGGTTTATTTTCTCAGGTTTGAAATATATGCCTCTAAGACATTCTGCTGCCAACTCAATACACAGGAGGTGAGCGGAATTTCATTTCTGGTTCTCACAGCATTGGACGTGATTGATGGAGCTGTAGGTGTAAAGTCAGAGGATCACCAAAGTCATCAGGATTCATCCTCTGGGGACCCTGAATGTCTGTGCAATCCTTCATAGCAATCCATTCAAGAAGTGCTGTGATTGTGAACAAACTGTGGACGGACCGACATTCAGCAGAATAATTATTAGTGAAAGTTGTATTTTTGCTACCCTCTATTCCTGTTGATTTGTACGTGAATGCATATCCTTTAAATACATGTGTCTTGTGAAAATCTGGTTTATGAGTGCACCATTTATATTTTTTTCTTTAGTTTATAGATCTTCTGAAGCTAAATCTCTGAGGCCCCTTTGCAGAACAAGTACTAGCTGCCTTCAGTAGCCATCGGCTCGATGCTCACACTGTTGAACACAGAGTTGAAGATGGAGCTTCCCTTCAGGGATTTCTTCAAGAAACAGCAGTAGTTCTTGTCTTCCAGTTACAATGGCAGGCTGCCTCCTTCCTCTGGAGACATAATGTTGACGATGTCAGCTCAGTTAACTCCTCCGCGCAGGACTAGAATGTCTTGGATGGACAAGATTTGGATATCAGTGAGGACTGATGATTTAGGCCTGCAGTGGAGGCGTTTTTTTTATTCTTCTTTTCTCCCCCATTCTTGTGTCTACTAAATATCACAAAAAAAGGGAGTGGGCCTGGAACCTTTCCCAGCATGCAACAGGCAGAAGGGAGAGAAACAACCTGGACAGGTCAGTAGTCAAGCACACAGTTACACAACACGCAGACAGAAAGGGACAGCTCACATCCATGCCTAGAAGGAATGCATGTTTCAGGAATGTGGCGAAAACTCATAAACACGGAGAAAATATGAATTCACAGAGACCAGTTTTGAACTCAGCAGGACATTCTTCATGTGAGGCAGGAGCATAAACTTTGAAGACGAAAAAAAATATATCAACATGATCAAAAAATACACACTCTGGAGGACTGTAATAACCAGTTATGTACCAATATACAAGCAATTGTGGCCACATGCAATTTCTGTCAATCTGACAATTGTGATGTCCATTGGATCAGAGTACTGTCACTTGCCTGCCTGTTCTGCCAATTTCCCCAGCACTTGTCACATGACCAATTAAGATTTTCCATGGTGACTATCCAAAATTCTGATACCATGGAGCCATCACTGGAAAAAAAATTTTTATTAGCTTTTCCACCTTTAATTTTTGACAGGACACCTAGGTGAGAAAGGGGGAAGACATGCAGGAAATCGTCACAGGTCGGATCCGAACCCTGGACCTCTGCGTCGAGGCGTAAACCTCTCAGTACATGTGCGCCTGCTCTACCAACTTTTATTCAGCTGTAAACTGTGAGCATTCATGCAAATAAACTCTCTCATCCTTAGAACGTTTGGTAACACTTTACTTTAAGTTTTCTACATAAGAGTGACATGACACTGTCATGAATACATGACACTCACATGACACTGTCATGACACAGTCATGACACATGAACCCTGACCCTAACCCTAACCCTCTAACCCTAACCCTCTTACTTCTTAAAGCACTTTTAAACATAGCACTTATTAACTCTGAATGGTATGTGTATGGATATTTTTAACCTGAAGAGCAAGTAACGCAGACGGTATTTAATTTATAATTTTTTTATTTAAATAACATGGTTTTAAGATTGTAATAGAGTTTATTTTATATTGGGACACCAGGCTTTTTATAATTTTTTGTATTACATGACTATATATATGTTTGTAGGCATGTGGGTGTTTTTATTCTATTTTTTTATTATTACTTTTTAATATTATTTTTTTACCTTGATATTTCTCTTGGAGAGACACCGGAGTAGTTGTGGAGTTGACCTTTTATTTAAAGTTTTAAATTCCCGCTGTCCTTCCTTTCCAGTGGTTCTTTTAACCTCCTTTTAATATCTGGCCGTTTTTTTTTAAAAACAGCCCCGTCTTCTTTTTTATTAAACCGAACCTGTTTTTTTTAAGGAGTTTTTATAAAGTGTTTTATTCACCCCAGTGGTCCCCTTGTACCCATTCTGGGTGCTGCGTTTGAACCCAAACCTAACCATAACGTGTCATGACAAAACCGAATGACACTTACTAAAAAAGAGTTATGTCATAAACATTTATGACTTGTTTATAATGTTTTATGACACGTCAGTCTTATGTAGAAAAGTTAACGTAAAGTGTAACCGAACGTTTTAGAGAATATTTTAGTTTTTTTTTACTCAAAATTCATGATATTGTCCAGTAAAATCCTCCTACCACCAAACAGTTTTGATAAATTCAAGCACCTGTGCCACTTAAGTCCTTATTACCATAAATCATGTGTTGACACTGACAGGATGTTACTCGTCTCCTCCTCGTCTGGCCTCCAGACAAAGCCGAAACCCGGAGACAGTGACAGCACTTTATTAAAAACCACTATATACATTCAGATGTAAGATGAGAGCACTCTCAGTATCACATACAGTATCTATAGGAAATAAAGAAAGCTATCAAGAAACTGTCACCCAATCTCACCCAAAAGAAAGAATCTCTTTTGCACATAAACTGTGTCATTTTACATCTGATGATCTTAAAGGTCCCATGGCATGAAAATTTCACTTTATGAGGTTTTTTAACATGAATGCGTTCCCCCAGCCTGCCTATGGTCCCCCAGTGGCTAGAAATGGTGATAGGTGTAAACCGAGCCCTGGGTATCCTGCTCTGCCTTTGAGAAAATGAAAGCTCAGATGGGCCGATCTGGAAGGTTACCTCCCCTTTCTCTGCTTTGCCCGCCCAGAGAATTTGGCCCCCCCATGAGAGAGAGACATCATGGCTTTCAAACGAGCAAAGTGGCAGTTGGTCAAGGCCACACCCCCACCCTCCACCATGCCCCCCCCTCTCTCCTCCTCAATAGCTACAGACACAGAAATGGCACATCCTAAGGAAAGCTCATTGTGGGACTGGCTCTAGTGGCTGTAATTCTGCACCAAGGCTGAATTTTGGGAAAGAGACTTCAGATACAGTATTAGGGGACCACTAAGGTCTATATAAAAGAGACTTCAGATACAGTATTAGGGGACCACTAAGGTCTATATAGAAGAGACTTCAGATACAGTATTAGGGGACCACTAAGGTCTATATAAAAGAGACTTCAGATACAGTATTAGGGGACCACTAAGGTCTATATAAAAGAGACTTCAGATACAGTATTAGGGGACCACTAAGGTCTATATAAAAGAGACTTCAGATACAGTATTAGGGGACCACTAAGGCCTATATAAAAGAGACTTCAGATACAGTATTAGGGGACCACTAAGGTCTATATAGAAGAGACTTCAGATACAGTATTAGGGGACCACTAAGGTCTATATAAAAGAGACTTCAGATACAGTATTAGGGGACCACTAAGGTCTATATAAAAGAGACTTCAGATACAGTATTAGGGGACCACTAAGGTCTATATAGAAGAGACTTCAGATACAGTATTAGGGGACCACTAAGGTCTATATAGAAGAGACTTCAGATACAGTATTAGGGGACCACTAAGGTCTATATAAAAGAGACTTCAGATACAGTATTAGGGGACCACTAAGGCCTATATAAAAGAGACTTCAGATACAGTATTAGGGGACCACTAAGGTCTATATAGAAGAGACTTCAGATACAGTATTAGGGGACCACTAAGGCCTATATAAAAGAGACTTACAGATACAGTATTAGGGGACCACTAAGGTCTATATAAAAGAGACTTCAGATACAGTATTAGGGGACCACTAAGGTCTATATAGAAGAGACTTCAGATACAGTATTAGGGGACCACTAAGGTCTATATAAAAGAGACTTCAGATACAGTATTAGGGGACCACTAAGGTCTATATAAAAGAGACTTCAGATACAGTATTAGGGGACCACTAAGGTCTATATAGAAGAGACTTCAGATACAGTATTAGGGGACCACTAAGGTCTATATAGAAGAGACTTAAGATACAGTATTAGGGGACCACTAAGGTCTATATAAAAGAGACTTCAGATACAGTATTAGGGGACCACTAAGGCCTATATAAAAGAGACTTCAGATACAGTATTAGGGGACCACTAAGGTCTATATAAAAGAGACTTCAGATACAGTATTAGGGGACCACTAAGGTCTATATAGAAGAGACTTCAGATACAGTATTAGGGGACCACTAAGGCCTATATTCAATTCAATTTCAATTCAATTTTATTTATACTATCAAATCATAAGAGTTATCTTGAGACACTTTACAGATAGAGTAGGTCTAGACCACACTCTATAATTTACAAAGCCCCAACAATTACAGTAATTCCCTCAAGAGCAAGCATTAGCAGTGGCTGTTGCAACAGTGGCGAGGAAAAACTCCCTTTTAGGAAGAAACCTCGGCAGACCAAGACTCTTGGTAGGTGGTGTCTGACGGTGCCAGTTGGGGATGTGATGAACAGTGGCAATAATAGTCATAATAAAGATAATGGAACAGTGACTACAAAGTAGTCGTTGTAGTTCATGTCATAGCCGGGCACAGCAGGGCGTTACGGGATGTAGCGTGGCACAGCAGAGCGTGGGTGAATGCAGTGGACGCGGCAGGACGCGGCAGGACGCAGCAGGACGCGGCCGGACATTGCAGGGAATCGCAGACAGGCTTCAAAATTAACTTTTTTGTCTACCAGCCAAATGGCTAGTAAATGTTCAAATATTTCCAGCCACTCAATAGATTACCATTTGGTTTTTTGGCTGGTGAGTGATGCAAATCTACCAGCCACTTGCATATTTCACCAGCATTTGGCTGGTAAACGGTGCTAATTTTGAACCCTGATCGCAGAGCATAGCTCTGTGAAGAAGAAACATAAGGACTCCGGGGAGTAAACTCCCCAGAGCTAGGTTAGTAACAAACATTTCTGGGACAAGGATGCACATAAAAGGAAACAAGTGAAAACAGAGATGAGAGAGAGCAGCTCAGTGTGTCATAAGAAGGAAGGAACTTCCCCGGCAGTCTAGAATTATAATAGCATAACTAAGAGAGGCAGGTTAGAGAGAGGTGCCGGATCGGGCTAGAACTCTCCCCAACCGGATCGGGCTGTACTGGCCTGCCTCCCTCTAATAAAAACATCCAAAGAGCACCATGTCATGGGACCTTTAAATGACCTGTAACAGCAAACCAGACTAACACTGAAAATAACGCTATTTTTATATAGTTTGTAGTTATGCCTCTGCCCGGTCCGATTTTTCCCACAAAATGATTTTCGGCAGGTAGACGGCGATACAGAGCACACATTCTGACGGGTCACAGATTTCGGCGTAACACTGGAAAAGCCTGATGTTAGTGAGTATCCAGCCAGGTAAAAGGTAACAGGAGATTTCTTTATATATGTTATTTTATAAGTTATCTGCTGCAGTTATAAATATGTTATATAATAGTGAACTGATAATAGTGAATAGTTAAATTTTACTCCATTGATTTGCTGGTCCAGTCAGAGAGACTGAGGGAGAGGGGATGACAGAACACACACACACACGTAGGATGGCTTCATTCTCTGCTGAGGGCGCCATTATCCCACTATATCTTTTCATAGAAAATATTTGTTTGCTGCTGTATTAATGTTCTGAATGTCATCCCTTTGTAAAAGCTTTTCAAAAGCAATTCAAAGCTCTTTACAAAGACATTGAAGGTCCTGTATTAGATGCCACAGAAAATGCCCATGAAGCCAACTTCAACAAGCCTGTCTTTTATATAGAGGTTGCCATTTTATATATATTTTATATAGAGATTGCCACTTTATATATATATTTTATATAGAGGTTGCCACTTGAAAAAGCAACATATTGTACACTTGCCCAGCGTCTTGCAGTAAGGTTTAACCCTCTCTAACGTTTCATGACCTTGTCCTCTACTGGCAATCTTCAGAGTTTAATTAGATGAGAAACTAAAGCATGGAATTTAGATATGTGCGTCATCATGCTAGAAAACTAATGAAATGATGCGCAGAGTTTGAAAAGAAGTAGCACTTGCCCACTACAAAATGATTGATGGCTAAAATGGTTCCAGTAGAGCAGGGGTGTTCAACTCAACTTCACTAAGGGCCACACTGGAAATGAGAATCACAATAAGGGCCAGACACGTATGGTTTACTGACATGCTTTTATTTTACAGAGAAAGTCAAAGTGTTTTATTGCATGTCTCGTATAGCTTTCTCACATACAGCTTGGTCAACACAAAAAGTCAGTTTTTTTTTAAAGTTTCTTAGCCGTAATAGAATTTAGCAAAACATGAAAAACAAAGATCACATTTTTAAAAGCAGGCTCCTACACAGCATAGCAACCTGTTTCACAGCCTGAATATGGAAACTCTCTGGTTGTGTGTGTGTATGGGGGGATTTCTGAGGCTCAAAGTCCGCAAATCTGTCAAAATCATCTTTAAGTGTCACATAATTACAGTGTGACTTGACTTTTTTGATGCTGTGCACAACTAGGCGGGCCAATATTAGTTGTGAACCTAAATTGATATGTGGGCCGGATCAACATTTGCAAGGGGCCAGATTGAGTTTGACACACGTGGAGTAGAGCAATAGCATTGCAATAGTGTGCAATGTGCACTGCCTACCGTGTACATGAGAAACACAGACTTGTTCCCCAAAGAACTGTCGAATTTTTTAAACCAAACACTTAAAAAAAACAAAAAAACTTTACATCTTGTGGCCTTGCATGCTGCATGTAGAGGCAGCTGTTGGAAGCAGGTCTGAGAGCAAGTCACAGCTGTAGCATGGGGGACAGAAAACCAAAACTGAGAGTAGCTAGAGGGGTCTCTTGCTGTTGTCCTGCCTTTTGTTTTGTTGCCCTCCATCCTGCTGTCTTCAGCTCCGTAGGAGAGCTGTGCCGGGATTAGAGAGCGCGCCTCGGAGCACCAATAATAGAGGGCTCACAGCATCGAGCACAGAAGAGACTGAGGCGCCGGGACAACTTAATTCCATTCAGCTACTAATTAACTAATTGAAAGACGAAAGTCTCTAAATCTGGAAGTACAAATAACTGATTGTGCCTTTGTGTCTGTACAGAAAGTGCTCATCCGTTTTAAAATGAGGCGTAAAATCAAGTGTACAGTGAGTGTGAAATTGCGTGGCTCAGCCCCATATTTGTCAATGAGTTCAATGCTCTCTTACCAATGACTGCAACAAGAGCCCATAAAGACCTGATTTATTGTGGCCTCTTTAAACTCTTTTTGTGCGTGAGCAGGAGTCGGTAGGTGGTGATTCCAGCCCATAAGGTCAATCACATAAAGCTGTAAACTGAGACGTAGCCCACATTCATAAGGGCACGGAGTAGAGGAAGACAGGGAGGAGAGGGGAAAAAGATATAGAGCAAGGGGAGCTTCAGTGGAAAGAAATGGACTCCATTTTTGTAAGTCCTCCTCTCCAGCTGTCAGCCCGCTGCCTGTCCCATGGGGGGTTGCCACGGTGACTGGAGGCCACATGTCTTTTGGGGGGCTTCATTTTTGGTCAAAGGACCCCATTGTTCTTGGGTTAAGCAGTCTTCACTACGCCCGTCTGCCAGGGACAGGGGTTTCAGCTACACACCCCCACACACACAGAAAACACACCCCACACCCACTTGTATAGAGGTGCAGCAGTTTGGCTGTTCTCACACACACACACACACACACACACACACACACACACACACACACACACACACACACACACACACACACACAATAAAACAGCCTATTCACAAAGACGCTCCCAGTTACAAGTTTTATGAACAGACAGAAGAAAAGCCACGAAATAGGCACATTATGTTATGAAAAAAAATAAAAAACAGGAAACACACAAGCCTTGATGGGATTCTTGTTCAGCCCCTTTGACACAAATGAACGTGCTTATAGTAAATGATTTGCTCTCCTGACCATAACCGGCAGTTCCCGTGACTTCTTTCATCTCCTCATAGTTGATCAAGTTGACGGATGAATACCTGGCGACTGCAACTTCCCAGGCCCTCCACCAGATGGCACAATAGCACCACGAGGAGGGAGCTATAAGAGCGGCTATATGACCGTGTGCATCGGCCTTCCAGTGGGAATACAGAAGAGACCTTGGCACACACTGAGCCAGAAAACCTCTGGCGTCCTTCAGCCAAGTGACTCTGACTCGATGTAAAAGGGGCGAGTCAATTACCCAGTGATGGATAGATTACAGCCATGCATCATTCTGGGAGCCAATTTTCCTATGTGAACTGAATTTGAAACTCAATTTAGTTACTGTTCGCTCCGTTCTTCTCTGACAGACGGACGATTTCAATCTCTTGACTGCTGGAATCTGAGGTTAGAGGTCAATTGACTTCCAGACATTTGGCTGCGTGCAAAATGTCGATCAGAATGGTCATTTATGTAGCGATTCAATCACTTTATGACAAAAAAGGTCCTGGCTGATGTGAAAGAAAAGCTGCCGTACTTGATCTGAAGTGACCACACAGCTGGATAATCACATTTGCGGAGATAGTGACTCTTTTATTAGCTGGATGAATTCCTTTCCAATGGAGTCTAAATCAGCCGTTTAAATGAACACAATTTGATCAAACGATGTGTCTTTACTTGCAACCCAAGCATTTAATCACAATCAGAGTCTAGACATTTAGACATTCCAGAGAACTCATTAAGAACACACACACACTTCTTTCTAATTTGGTGCAAAATTGAAGACAATTTTAATCGGACTTGCTATTACTATTAATTATTGACGACAGATAGAATTAAAACAATCCATTAAAAGCTCAGATAATGCAATGAACCGGGGACCTCTTCTGGACATTTTCCTGAATGTCAACAGTTTGGATCACTTGGGAGGAGGGGTTAAAAAAAGAAAAACAAGTTAGCAACCACAAATAAACAGAATTGTTCGAGCCTATAAATTAGATTTCTATGTGTAAGCCACATTTTCTCCCTCCATTACTATTCCATTATTATTACCCCCTCCTCCTGGCCAGCCTTGCTTGACAGATGGTGAATGCAGCACGGCCATCTTCTCGGCACAAAGCGTAGATATTGACTTGGAGATGCTCGATCCAATGACTTTGGAGAGCGCGTCTGAAGATGCACGGTGATTACCAGCTGAGTGGTTGGATATTGATTGGATGGTGGTCTGCAGAGATGATTGGGCTCAGTGTATTGACTGGCTTGGTTAGCGGAGGGGAAACCGGCTACAAATTACCGGTCAGCTCTAATAATTCAGAGACCAAAGGCATCGACATTTTAGCCAATATAAAACAATCTGCCTGTTCTTTGGGAAATCATTCCATTTAATATTAAAGTGCTCATATTATGCTTTTTGGCGTTTTTTTTCCTTTGTGTTATATATCTTTTTTGTGCATGTAATAGGCATCCAAAGTGAAAAAGCCCAAAGTCCCCGCCCCCCCAAAGGGACTTACCATCTCCAACAGAAAACACTGTTCACCAACTGCTCCAAACAGCTCTACTGTAGTCCAGCCTTTACTTCAGAGACAAACGTGGTCACTTTGGAACACACGTTATAATGCTCGCCTAGCTGCTAGCCTGGCACGCCCTCATACTCTGCTTCTGACTGGCTAGTAGTCCTTACCTAGCTACTGTCTGGGCACGCCCTCATACTCTGCTTCTGACTGGCTAATAGTCCTTACCTAGCTACTGAGCATGTGCGACTCCCAACAAAGACGGAACAGAAGTGAGATGCCTCACTCTGTAGCTAAAACAGAGAGCTCAACACACAGGGTGAAAAGAGGAGCTGCAGCAATGTGCAGCACAACAAAAAGATGGCGTTTTTTGAAAACTAAACCACGTTAACCTATTCTGATATAACCTCTAAATACAATTATGAACCTGAAAATGAGCATAATATGAGCACTTTAAGAAAACAGGGTAGGTATGTATGAAGGTGCGATGAATGCATTAGTTATCCCATTTAATCTCAGTTCATGTCGTCAGGTTACAGTCTCATGAAGCGCTGTCTTGTGTCTCCTCGGGGAGAGGAAGTTTGACAGGTGGAGCCGCAGAGAGCCGCCGGCCGCGGGTCTTCCTGCGCGCCTCCGAGTTGGACTCGGGGGAGGTCCAAGGCAGCCAGGCGAGACCCGCACTGTTGCTGCTTTCCTCTGCACTGCACTTGTTCCTCAGGCTGCGGCGTACTGAGCGCTGCCCTCTAGTGGCGACAGGCCGGAACACATCCTCAAAATTAAAGTCAGCTTGCCACGGGGCGAGGTCCACACCGGCTACCCCCCCCACCTCCTGGCTATCCGAGCTTGGCATGATGTTTTCCTGCTGGCTAGCTGCTTGGTCTGCCCGTCCCTTCGCCTCCACTTCATGGCTGGTTGGGTGCTCCTCTGCCCGGTGCCCCTGCTCCTGTAGCACTGAGCGGTTTACCGAGCTCCTCCTGCCCCGCTTGGCTTTTCTCTGTGCCGGCAGACTCAAAGTGAAAGCCAAAGGTGGGCAGTCGGAGGAGGGTGCGTCCAGACTGCCATGGCATTGTAATTTCCCATCGGAGTCTGTGCAGTGTGTACCGGCAGAGGTCTGGGCAATATCTTCAGCGTTGACTTGTCCCCGTTCAGGTTCGGTGGGGTTCAGAGGGGTTGCCCTTGATGCCTGGAGGTTTGTAGTGGTTTGGTCTTCACTGGACTCCTCTGTCTTTACTCCAGTCTGGTCCACAGTCTCCTCACAGAACAGGCTATCAGCAGCAACACCGACCTTCCTTTTCTGCAGCGCTCTCCCTCTGGCCCTCGGCCCTGCCGGCCCCCTGCCGTCCCCCGTGGGGCTTTCTAAAACGGAGTTGGGAGATGTGACAGAATCTTCTGAAGGATCTTTTAAGGCATTAGTCACAGTAAGGTGACCGATCGCTTGAGCGTCGCTGGCCATCTCAGGGTTCAAGTGGGTCTCGTGATTTGGGCCTGTTGGAAGACATGAGGACAAAAATATATCAGGGAAATTAATTTGTACCAATAGCTGCTGCCCTCCAAAAGTTCCAACCTTTCCAGGAATCAAAAATAAATTTAGTGATTTTGAAAGGTCGTACGTTATGGGGAAAAAAAAAAAGAATATTTTTTTCCACCCAACAGCATAGAAGCCAAACCCGTGATTAATGTTTACTTACTACTACTAGAAGCTGAAGTTATTGCCTGCGTGTTTTACCTGTGCAGCTGGTAGAGAGAGTGTGCCGCGCTGCTGGAGACTGGCTGGTGAGGGACAACGTCTCAGTGATGGGACTCAGGTTGGGGTTCTTGGAGGCGAACGCCCGCGAGCCGTACAGGGAGCGGTCCACGCCCCTGCTCCACCGCCGGGTCGCCGTGGAGGTCATCTGTGGAAAGACATCAGGACGGTTTGGACGGACATGTCAATGCCAATTGAAACTTGTATGTAGGTTACGGTGGATCATTGTGTAGGCGCTATGTCAGAGGCTGGGGATTACTGAATTAATAATATAATAATAATAATAATAATAATAATAATAATAATTTAGACAACTCAGGAGAAATGTCCTGTAAACACACACAAAAAAAAAAATACTACATTAAAATGAAAACAGTTATCACAAAACATCTGATCATACAGGTTATTGTTAAAGCATTCTCCACAGGTCCTGGGGCGATTTTACATTGATATTTACATCGTTATTGGAGCGTATATTAAAACAAAGAACTACAACAAAGCCGTCAGACGAGCCAGACACTACTAGCTCAGTAAACAGACTGCTGTAATGGGAGCTTCAAAGTCATTAGGTGCATAAGGGAATGGACTGCCAACTACAAAGCAGCTGCTGTACTGTTGTACTGGATAAACCTCCATAGAGCTGCAAAGATTCATCTTTTAATCGATTAGTTGTCAACTATTAAATCAATTGCTGACTATTTTGATAATGGATAATAGTTTTGAGTTATTTTTTTTTTATGAAAAACAAGAACAAGTTCTCTGATTCCAGCTTGCTGAATGTGAACCTTTTCTAGTTTTCTTCACACCTGTTAAAGTAAAATTAATATATACACGAGTTGTGGACTAAACAAGTCATTTGAGGACGCCATCTTGGGCTTTGGAAAACACCGATTGACATTTTATACAGTAGACTATATAAGTAATCTATTAGACAAAAAAATTAATAGACAATAAAAAATAATTGCAAGTTGCAGCCCTAGACTTCCATCAGGAGCGATGCGTGTAGTGAGTGAGAAGCACAGCTCTTGCGGCTCTTCATTTGTTGTACTCGTATGGATTATCCTATTAATTTGGTCCGAATGTGCTTAAACGATAAGTCTGGCGATATTCTATATTTTTCCTATTATCAACAAATAGCCTACCATGAAAACGCTAAAACCAACAATAAATGGATTGTGCGTGTATCCAAGGCCTCATCTTATTCCTCTGTGCCGTAGAGCTCCATTGTGTTAACCGACAAATTCAAGTTTATTTTTTATATTGTTAAACAGCTTTGAGTGGAAAATGCAAAAGGTGCTGAGAACTAAACATCTGTACCGCAACGTCTAATGTCATTTTCTTTTAGTTAAATTTTATTTTGTAAAAGTTGTATCAAAAGCGGTATCATTCAGGAACTGGTATCAAAGACAAGGCATCGGCACTGGGACACACACGCCATCAGCTCCATGACTGCCTCCCAGACAGACATTTCTGCAGATCCAATAGTGGAGCGGTGTAAAGAGAAATCCAACTCCTCCAACTCACCTTCATCTTCCCAGCGGCCGACTTAGCAGCTGATCGCGCCGACCTCTTCCCAGGCTCGCTCTCCTCTGGCTGCTGGGGGACCACAGTGTTGGCATTAGGATACACTTCATACACCGTCTCTCTGCCACACACACACTTAAAGTGGATATCCTCAGATGTGGTTCAGTTCAGATGCAGTGGAATTAAACAGAAGATTGGATAAGAGCATGTAATGGTGCCTAAATTATTAAAATGATGTCTTGTTTGGTAAAGGGAGATTTCTACAAGTGAGATCAAACTGAAAGCAGTTTGTGGTAATAGCAGACCTTTCTCTTTAGACTGCCGGAGTGAGCTGGAGCCTCACCGCTGGATGCATGCTCTGGTCCTGGCTGCTGTGGAAGAGATTTATTTATGACATTTTCGGTGTTTGACATGGAATTCTAGCAGTATGGAAAGCTGTAGAGGATAGTAATAATCCGGTCATAGATCTTGTGAACCCCCCAATGACCTATCCAAGAAAGTAGATAAAAGCCCTGGAGCTGTAAGGATGGCAGACCTTTTTCTTCCTTCGGTTTCTAGATTGGGCCGGAGCTTCCACACCCGCTTCATGTTGCTTCTCAGGCAAGGATGTAGGCTCATCCAGGGCATCCATCTGGGAGGTGGTGCTGGGCTTAGTCTCAGACTCTGGGGGAAATTGACAGTATTTCAGCTAAAATGACACCTGTTGAGACGGTCAGCTGTAGGTAATATTAATAATGTGGGTTAGCATGGTTAATGATAAACAGAGACCAAGCATACATTTCCCAGGACTTTGATACAGCTGAATCCGAATATCAAAAGGTTCTGCACTGTCTTGGATACTTGCAAACATTGGTTTAAAATTTGCCTGATATTTCCATTTTTCTACACTGGACTGGCAATTGGCTTGCTTTCAATGATAAACCTGAGCTGTTTGAGCTACACACAAATAAAAACATACATTTTTTTTCTGTTAAGTCTTATAGCTTGACACTTTTAAATGTGTCAGGAGACAGGAGAAGGTGGAGAACAGGAAAGACGAAGACAAAGTTGAGTGGCAATGAAAGGAAAGAATGGTGAAGCATGACGGTAGCTCACCTGTCAGAATCTGTGAGAGAGACTCCTCACTGAAGGCAGTGTTTAAATTCAACGGCCGAGGGTCCCACGTACATTCTGAAAATGCAAATTAAAAATGCTGTTTATCATTTAAACAGAGTCTGACTGCATTCTACTAGAGACAATACATTACAACTCTCAGGGTAAATAAACTGGAATGACGAACCTGTATCTCTCGTCACCGCCGAGTCAATCTCCTCCATCGAAGGGAAAACAATCTAGGACAACAAAATAAAGAACAATGTTGGTCAATGCTGACTGTATCATGTACAATCCAGAACAGATAGTGGGGCATATCCTGGTTCTTGTAAGTAATATACAATTACCAAAACATAACTCACACAAGTGACCGCTTCAGACTTTTATCCAGTTATTATTTACAAGTATAATCTAAAATATATCTTGTCTACCTTTCCATCCTTCTCTTCACCGTCCTCTCCCACAGACGGCATTCTGCGGTTGCGGGGCATTGCAAGTGTAGGTGAGGCACCAAACCCAGAGGGGCTGCTGGGATCTGGCTGAGCTCGCGGCGTTTGGGATTCACTCCTCTGCGGCGTCTTCAGCACTGGGCGCGGCTGTAAGCTCCCGCCTGGTGTGGGTGCCCGGCCCGGCGTGCCCCCCTTCTGTAGCGGTGTGCTGGGGGGCAGGTTCTTATCAAAGAACTCAGGAGAGAGCGGACCTCCAAAGCGCACCCTCTTTTTTGTTTTCTTAGCCGTGGACGTCCCGGTGGAGTCATCCTCTCCTGCAAAGACGCACATAAGCCATTTACCTTTTGTTGCCCCCATTGCACAATGTATGCAGAGGCAGAAAGTAAAGCTTTGCTATAAACTCTTGACTTTTTATTAATATTTGGTAAAACTCTAAATTGTCTCTTACAGGACGATTACAAATTTATTTATGGTTCAGGGTACTTGCAAAAACAGTAATTAATCTATGCGAAGATATTTCGTATGACATACCTACATTTTATAACTCAACTTATTGATAGTAATAAACTGTATGTATAATTTAACTGTAACGGAGATATAAATACTACCTACTTATCATTAAGTAAATCTTGTTTCTACACATTTGACAAGTTGCAGCTTTTCCCACCACTTAAAAAAAAAAAAAACTAGGTCACTAGGTCATGTCTGTGGTATCACTATTGGGACAAGTGAATTTGCTAATCCAAGTACAGGTCTTTCGAGTGATGGCGGCTGATCCCTACATTGCACAACTGTTGCACATTGATGTTCTATTTGATACCAACGCTGGCAGTGAGAACCATTAAGACTCCCCTTGTAACTAAAGAAACACACTTTAACTAAAATACACGTGGTGTTCTCCAACAAAAAAAACTCAAAAGCTGTTGATTAACATGAATTTCCTCTCTCCTGGTACGCGGCCTGGATACACCGCATCAAGCTTAGCTCTTCGAGCGCTCCATTTACCTCGGAACTCGGAAGCTGAATGCCGTCACACCCGAGTTGAATGCGTTCCATTCACTGTCAGATTTCATCGTTTTCATTAGCCTAGCCAGGTTAGCCATTGTTATACTGCAATACCAGTTTATAACAATGCATTACGCTGTTTTTGTACATACAAACAGGGTAACCGGCAATTTCCATTGGATGCGGAACGTCGACGGAGTCATTAGGTTGCCATTAAAGTCAATGTGTGTATTTCCACAGACTGCGGAACATCTGCGTCCCTACTCCATCCCAGTTCCGTCAGTCCGCAGCCCTCCAGAGCAGATAAGCAGAGCTTCTATTTTAGATGGACGCCGGAGAGCTCCGCAGCAATTCAGCACACGGCAGATAGTGCGGGACAGGAAGTCAAGCCCAGAAACAAAATAAATATCCGGTTAATTTTCAAAATAAACACCTTGAAAACACAGCTCAGAGCTGTTTCCCCTCTACTCCTCTGGATGGAAACTAACGGTTGTTGGTTTTGTGGTTCTATTCTACGTGAATTCGCGAGAACTTGTGGGTCCTCGTGACTACATCTGTCAGTCATGGCCGCAGCCGTTCCGCAACAAATCCGGACCTGGTGGGTATTGACGGACGGCGGAGCACGCAGCAGACACGCAGCGGAGACGGTCCGCAGCCGTTACGCATGCTGTGGAAATGAGGAGTAACAACATTGTCCACAGATAAAATATGGACAGCGCTGCGCATACGACTGACTTCGTGAACAAATAACACAGAAGTGCTTATAACTGTGTGTTCCTACAGCTTTCACAACTGATGCACGGAGCCGCCATGTTGGATTTTTAGCTTGGGGTACTCGGTGGTTGCCGAGTTGCGAGTACAAATGGAACACACGATAAGCATACCAAGCCTCAAAGGCCGGGCTGAACCAAGATAAAAGGCCAGTTCTTCTTGCATGGCCACTGGAGCTCTGTGTGTGTTTACCTGTGGGCTTCATCTCCAGCAAAGAGGGGACAGAGAGGATGTGGAAGGGGGATGACGATCCTGCAGCTGGTGAAGCAGCTGCAGCATCATCATCATCGGGTGGTGGTCGGCCGAGGCTCTGGAGTTCAAAGAGACTGTCCTGTTGAGAGAGAACACATGAGCCCACCCCCCTTCTGTTACACTGTAGTTCAAAGAGCAGCAGTAGCTTAACACCACAAACACAGCTTCGATAATGCCATAGAAAAGCGGATCAGAAAACTGGGGCTGTGAGATGAAAGTAAGAACATGAATGTAGGAGTGGAAATAACACTCCAAACCACAGAGGCTATTCAAAACTGTCATAGTAACATTTCTAAAAATGGTGATTTCTGCCTTGCTGCCTGCATGACCAGACAGGTTGAGGACTTTAAAACAAAGACAGCACTTGACAGTAGGTCTGCCTTGTTATAGGGCAGGGCGATATGGCCTAAAAATAAAATCCCCGATTAAAAAAAATAAAATATGATTTAAGATTTAAATAGATTTTTTTCTCCCCCTACTTAAAATCAATCTGCAGATGAAAAAAAAAAAAAGTGTTCCACACCCACACACGAGATACAGCTGTTTTCACACAGCCTACAGGTAATTCACTTCTCGTTCCTCGCTAAAAGTTCAAATCATTTTAACGTTATTGCGCAACCTTGCCCCTATTTTCACCTGTTGCTGAGTAACGTACATTAACATCCCATGGTCTCTTGAACGTAGCATATCTGTAGCAAGGTCCTTCGTAGTAACTAGCGGTAAAAACAAACGTCGAAGAGGAGCTCCGTGCTAAAGAGCGGTGATTGCTAGTTGTTTAGGCCGCTACAGACCTCCGTCACAGCTCGGTCGTATCAGCAGCATTTAGCAGATGTGTCGAGCTGCAATCGAGTTCCTCAACACGGCCTCTGGTGCCCCGCATGGTGCTCCTTCAGGTCAGCGGTAGCTGGTGGTTCAGTTATCCCAGAATAGGGGACTCTCAGCCGGGGACAGAGCACCGCGAGCTGCCGGTCATTTTGGTGGAGATTACGGATAAGTAAGTAATGAATCGACTATTTATTATTTATTTATCCCAGAGGGGAGCGTAAGCGGATGTTAAGGAGAAAGGGAGGATTTCATTTCGTTTAAATGAAAGGATTTTCATTTAAACAAAATCAACGTTAACTACACATTCCAGTTAATCGATAAAATCGATTTATCGCCCAGCCCTACCTTGTTATCTCCTGCTCTGTGGCTGAAGTTGTGAAGCATAGGATTACTGCTTGGCACCATGTTGCAACGGAAGCGTGCTATACTGAGCCTGTGGGCAACGGCCATTACACTTTTCATTCAGAAAATTGTATGCTTGGCTGGTTAACATTTGAAATGTCACTTCACTTTAAAAAGAGTTCTGCTTGAATGAATCTGGTTGTGCTGTCAATTACACATCATCTCTTTACTGGTTTCAGCTGTGTTTTTTAATGGGTTTTTTTCAATGTGGAAAATGGTATAGATGTTCTGCTACTCAAATGGCTTTATCACATTATTCCTTCCTAACTTTTGTGTGTGTTGCAGTCTGGATTAAGACCTCACCTGTTGGTTCTTAGCAGGGGAACAGCCTTGGAGCTCAAGAGCAGTGTGAAGGGTTGGGGATATAAGCACGGCTTTGGCCTCTTCCACGGTCTCAGTGGATGGCAGAGGTCCTCGTGTCACTGGTTCTTCTTCCTCCTGTGGATATTAGGGGTGGGAAAAAAAAAAAATTATAGTCGCATAAATATTTTCTGTTTATACGGTACTGCTGACGGCGACTACATCATATCTGTTTCCAGCAAAACAGACAGAAAGCAGAAATGCAGAAAATCCATGTTCTGTACTGAAATTTGATGTGCGTTTTTTTTTTTTTTTTTTAGAAAAGTCTCATGATATATTTTCTCTAGAAGTGTATTATTCAACTTCAGTTTTGGTTAAAGAAGGAAGAGAAAATCGCAATACCATGGGATAGCAATAAATGAAAATAACACAAATCGAATGGGCACCCATGTATTGTGAAAGAATATAATCGGGACAAAAGCATATTGTCCCAGCTCTAGTGGATATGATTAAGGAACTCCCACGGTTTCATTCTGCTGCACAGCATTACAACAGCAAGAACACTACTACCACGGATAGAGGAATTGCAGATTTACCAAACTGCTGTTTTTGTGCTTAGAATGATACAGAAAACTTAAAATATGATATTGCACCTTACAGAATACAAGTAAAAGCTCAGAGTAAGACAAACAGATGCAATGATAAATAAATAAACCTCACCCAGCACTAAAATCAAACTTGTTTTGCTTAAGAGATCTTGTTCTCTTTTTGGATATGCTTGTATTTAAAAAGGCCCTGTGCTGCACTGAGATCTACCAGTGCATATAGGAGTTAAAAATAATCAGCAGATTCAATGGAAGCCAAGTACGGAGAGGGAAAACCTTTTAGTTAAATTATTGAAAGCAGTCAAAAGTAAACAGGGTCAGGGTGAGTGTACCTCCTGCTCCTTCAGACTGAAGTTGGAGATAGGAGTGCTGCCCTCTCTAATCTCAACCTCACACCCTTCCCGGGGGCCCAGGCGCCGCCTCTTGCTGGGTACGGACGTCATCATTGGTGGGTAGTTCTCCTTCCCTCCATTATGGCTGTGCCCATCTGGAAGAAAAAGAAAAAAAGCCTGAAATTATGCATTATATAAACATACAAAAACAAATGGGACTTTGGGGCACCTCAGTTAAGATAAAACATCACATATCAAATATAAACATAAAAATCATTAAAAAATAAATAAATAAAAACTTCTTGAAAAACAACTTGATCAAAGGAATCGAGATAAAGTCTCACTTCAGCAACAAACATCTCAGAAACTGGGCCATTTAACAAGCTGACCAAGCTCAGAAGGAATGACTGCTGTAAGAGGTTGTCAGGTTTACACTGTGCTATGCATTAATCCACTGCTTTTGAACAGTGCCTCCAGACATCATAAAGAAATCCTACTGGCATAGACCCTTGGTGAGGAATGAAACTATTAATCCTGGGGCAATGAGGCAGCCTCACCAGACAGATAATCTCTTGTCTTGATGCATCCTCCAGCGTTGTCGTCCTGCCTTGGCATCGGATCACAGACCTCACTCTCTTCCACATCCATCAGGCTCTGGAAGGAGGCCATCTTCTGCCTCAGCGTGGAGGCGACCCGGGGAAAGGGGCTACCTCTGACAAGCTGAGAGTTGAGACAGCAAACACAAACATATCTGCTCAGCGATGCAGTTTGACAGGCCACAGACTTCTGAAATTACAGAAGTGGTATTACTGAGAGGCAGCACATCTATCACATACTCCTTCCACACGCACACAATCCAGGAATATTACTTTTACAGGTTTATTGAGCTATGCATTATCCAACTAACAGTAAGTCTCATGCTTCAGAAGATTCTGTCATTTACTATTCATAACAAGAGTAAAAGAATACTTTCCTTCAAGCTAAATTGGACCCCAAACTGATCCTTCTTGTATCAAACTCACCACCTGCAGACCTAAGAATTGGTAGCTTACCCGTCGGAAAAATGTGCCACAAGTCCATAGAAACTTCTTAAACCCCTTCTGCAGCATAATGCAATGCTCTGCTGTCCATTATTTGCTCACTGTGGTCCAAACATGCATCAATTTGCCAACATGCAGCGAAATGCATAGCTTTCATTTACATCCTTAGCACAAACCATTTGTGCTTGTGAGCAGACCCGTGCCATTGGCTTAAGCTTTTTAGTGCCCACCTCCTGTCCTTCATTGGGCAGAAACATGCCATCTTAATGATAAGCAATGAGTGAGCAGGATAGAAAATCTTATGGAAGCTGTGTATTTAAAAAACATTTGTTGTCCGATCTGGGTTCAGGGGGCAGAAACTGTCACCTCATTCAAGAATGAACTTAAAACTCTCCTATTTGATAAAGCTTATAGTTAGGGAGTGAGGAGTTGCAGTGTTCACCTAACTGGCCCAACTGCTTCTCTTCATAATTGTTAGATTAATAATACATAACAAAGTAGAGGGAGGCAGGCCAGCCAAGCCAGATCCGGCAGGGGGAGAGTTCTAAGCCCGAAAGGCTACCTCTCCTTATGACCTGTCTCTCTTAGTTACCTGTTATAGTTACGCTGTTATAGTCCTAGACTGCGGGGGACTTCCTTCCTTTGACACACTGAGCTGCTCTCTCCTCTCCCTTTCTATTACTGTTTCTATTACTGTTACTATTACTATTACCATTTGTGTGCCGCCCGTCCCAGAAATGCTTGTTACTAATCCTAGCTTCTGGGGAGTTTACTCCCCGGAGTCCTTTGCTTTTTTCCCCAGCGTATTTCCTTGGAGAACGTTGGCACCAAGACCTTGTTTGCAGCTGTCGCGCCGTGGTCCTGCTGCACTCCCTGCTGAGCTCAGCGATGCCCTGCAATGTCATGCTGCGTCCTGCTGAACCCTGCAGCTTCCCGCTACATCCAGTCACTGTTCCATTATTAATGTGACTACTATCGCCACTGTTCATCACACCCACCCGCTGCGTCAGACACCGCCTACCAAGAGCGCCTGGGTCTGTCCGAGGTTTCTTCCCAAGAGGGAGTTTTTCCTCGCCACTGTCGCACTGCTTGCTCTTGAGGGAATTACTGGAATTGTTGGGGCTTTGTAAATTATAGAGTGTGGTCTAGACCTACTCTATCTGTAAAGTGTCTCGAGATAACTTATGTTATGATTTGATACTATAAATAAAATTGAATTGAATATAGATTTTAGCTTAATTCATGTGCATAGCACAAAAGCATTGTGTTTCTCAACTGATCATAACTGAGAATATATGCTGATGTTAACAATTGGGTTGGGTACTGAACTCTATTGTTAAGGGTACTGACCAAATTACATCGTCAGTACTGACTCACGTTAAATCAAATCTTGGTACCTGAGGCGTGTAAGAGGGAGAGAAACTACGTTGTCTCTGCAACTTGTTCAAGTCATAGTGAGTCAGCGCAATGCCAATAGAGCGCGTGCAGTCACGGTGTGTGGGGGTGTGTGTGTGTGGTTACACTTCCTCTATGACCAGCACAACAGCGTTTTCTACGGCTTCGTGATAGGACCGACAGGCTGGGGGTTATAGGGAAGGGTCATATTATAGAGGAATGCCTTTATTTATCCCACGAGGGGAAATTCACAATTTTCACTCTGTTAGTACAGTTGCAATCACATTGAACAAAGGCCTGAATTGCAAACATGCTCAGGACCTATACATGCTAAACACACTAATTGAGAGATGTCCGAGTGAGGGGGCTGCTCCTTGGAGGAGCGCCCCGAGCAGTTGGGGGTTTGGTGCCTTGCTCAAAAACACCTTGGCAGTGCCCAGGAGGTGAACTGGCACCTCTCCAATGGACTGAGCTACTGCCACCCATACCCTAATACTCTATACATCCTACATTATTTTATCTGTAGAATGTCTTGTTTGGAAATTTATTCTTTTCTTTCTTTTAGATATTTTAAAAATATTTATTCATTGGAAAATTTGTGGCAAGCATGTACAGCCATCTTTATCTTTATTTTATTGGTGGGTTCCTTTTACAAGCCTTCTGGGGGGTTTTCTTTCCACCTTTTTTATGTAATGATATAGGTTTTATTTAAAAATGTTAAGCACAAAATGTTTTAAGTAAATAGAGGATTCAGACAGACATAATGGAATTCAAGGACTTTCAAGTAATTTTTCAAGCACTACTTTTAAATTTTCAAGGTCTTCCTTGAGCATACAGTCATAAATTATGGTGGTATATTTGTGCCACATTCCTGAGTTAGCAAAGGGAGAATTAGAGCACAGAAAAGCAAACAAATCTGTTCTGTGCTTAATAAATTATTCAGTAGCACTAAGATCAAAAAGTGGCTGATGGTCAGCCACTGTGGTACATAGGCATATGCCGATCACCTGGCGGCACATGGCGCTCACTACCGCGGCATTTGCCGGTGGTCTACGCCACTGCGACCGCAGCATAAACCGATGACCCTGGCGGCACTGGCCACTCACTACACCGACCTGTGCCGCTCGTCAAACTGTTTAACGGCAGGTGGACGCGGTAACGTTAGGCAAACGGTCAGTGACAAACCGTTAAGCAATTTCATACAAGTTACCACGGCCACCTGCCGTTCAACAGTGTATAAAGCCAGAAGTAATGCTTGTATAATTGCAATGACGAAGTAGTGGTCATAGAATTAGAAGACGGGAAGGGTCCATTCTGCCCCCCACTTTACGCTCCTGCCGCAACGACTGATTTGGCGTTCCAGCTGGTGTGATCCCTTCGCAAGATGGTCTTTAGTATTGTTATTAACGCGTGTTACAGACAGAGTAGGCCTGGGCAAAAAAATCGATTAAATGAATTAATTCAAATTTTCTGTTGCCGATAAAAAAAAAAAATAAGTAAATCAAGTTTTTGTGTAATGGCGCATTTTTGGCTCCCCGGAGCTTCCGTAGCATTAGTTTCACATAGCAGTATGGCAAGCGACAACAACAACATCATAGCACACATGAAACAGCAAGTGACAACATGGCTACCGGTGAGAGTGGGAAGAAAAAAAGAAAGGAATAAAATCATCTGTTGTGAGACACAAACAACATGGCAGCGACAGGGACTAAAATTAATTATTTTCTTAACCAGTCGTTTCATTACTTACTTATCCGTAATCTCCGCCGAAATGACCGGTAGCTCGCGGTGCACTGTCCCCGGCTGACAGTCACCTATTCTGGGATAACTGAACAACCAGCTACAGCTGACCTGAAGGAGCACCATGCGGGACACCAGAGGCCGTGTTGAGGAACTCTGGCTCGCGGCTCAACATATAAAATGCAGTACTAAATGCGTATAAAAAAAAAGGAGGAGGAAAAAAAACACCAAAAGGAGGGCTTTTTTTTTAGGTATACAACATTTTTATATCAAGAGACCATGGGATGTTAACGTACGTTACTCAGCAACAGATGGAAATAGGGGCAAGGTTGCGCAATAACGTTAAAATGATTTGAACTTTTAGCGAGGAACGAGAAGTGAATTACCTGTAGGCCTATGTCTCACATATGTCTATGCTTCATCTCACGCATCTGTTTTGTTGTTGTTGAATATATAGCCCCCCAAAAAAACAAAACTGGTAGGGAAAACACTCAAACCAATTTTTATTTCCACAAAATTGGCATGAATAAACATAATGGTATACATGCCCCATGTGTGTGTGTATGAGTCAAAACAAAATAAAACTGGTTTTGAACAATTTCTTTGTCATCTGCAGATTGATTTTAAGTAGAGGGAGGAAAAAAAAAATCGATTTAAATCGGAAGTTTTTTTTTTTTTGGCCATATCGCCCAGCCCTAAAACAGAGGGGAAGCCAGAACACAATTCACAGTAAATGTTTATTTAATAGTTTTTAAATTAAAAAAAGCTTTAGTCTCAATATCTGACGGTATACCTGCTAGGGCTGGAGGTAAACGATTATTTATTAAACGATTATTTTATCGAATAGTCGACTAATCTAACGACTAATTGGACGATTAATCTAACGTTTATTTTTCTGTTGCTGGATTAATAAAAAACATAATGTATCAAATAAGTACCAAAAAAAAAAATCTTAATATACTTTATTAAACAGTTTTGCACAGCAAAAAATCTTCTGCTTTTCACAAAATTAAATAAATAATTATTTTACTGTTATACAAAATGAAAGGCCGGCCCGTTTACTCTTTTACAGTACAAACATAACGCTCTCATAACTCTAAAAAATTAATAAGTTGTAGTGCAAAAAAATACCGTGCAGTGCAGTATAGACATTCCTGAGAGTGTTTAACACAATATAAAATTCCTGTTTTCAGTTTTACAGTCCCAACATAAATCTCTCCTGTACAAAGCTACCGCAATTTGTTTGCTACCGTCAGCTAGATCAAGCAGCTGTGCACTTTGGTGGTGCAAGGCTAACCAACGCATCCTAGCTCTCTGTGCAGTTTGTTCGTGCTAGGTTAGTAGCTAACGTTAGCTACTATAGATAGCTGTGTTCTGCAGCTGTGTTCTGCAGCCGTACGCTAGCTACGATTCAAGCCAACATTAGATGATAACTAACGTTAGCTAAACACAGCTGTCTAGGCGCCACTTTCCATTGATACTATCTAGCACCAGCCTAGCACGAACAAACTGCACGGAGAGCTAAGATAGTTAGCTAGCACCACCGAAGTGCGCAGAGCTCAAGCAACACAACACACTACGCAAACATGAAATTAAATTTAGCCAACGTTATTATGTTATCGTCTCCTTCACGAGTGACAATGGGGTGCCTCCGTTTCAGATGCTCCCACATTGCTGTTGTGCTGGTGTGGGATGCCAACTCCATTTGGCAAAGAGCACAAATAACAACACCTTTTACATTTCGGACTAAATTTGAAGTATTCCCATACCTTCGATGATTTAGGGCGAGCTGTTTTTTAGGACTTTTTATTTTATTGGGGCTTTTTGCAGGGCTTTGTTGGGAATTATGTGAGGAGGTTGCTGTTTCGTTCTCCATTCTGCAATGTTTTGGTCTCCCACGTTATATACTGTCTATGGTGGCGAGCTGTGCCGAAACGACCCGAGGCAGACGGGTCCCGACGGGCCGGGCCGGGTTCGGACAGATATTTAGAAATTATGGTCGGGTTGGGCTCGGTCACATCAGCGCGATAAGGCAACAGCTTATTAAGGTGCGCTTGTTGCCCCGTGTGCGCTGATGCGCTCATCTGTTGACATTTCCGAATGCCTTCCTACAATTGCTTAACAAAAGTGGGCTTTCCACACAAACAAACGTAGCCTACATTTGTCATTAGTATGAGGAAAAAAAATGAGATTTTAACTGTGTCGGGCTCGGACACAAATTTCATAATACCTGTCGGGCTCGGGCCGGGTTCGGTCACGGCTCTGTCGGACGCGGGCCGGCCTCGGACAGAAAAATTCGGCCCGATCCGGACTCTAGTGTGTACAACTAGTTGTAGTTGTGGCAGTGATGGAAAGAAAAACAACAAAGCCAGACTACAATCTGCATGCTGCCTCACACTCCAGTATGATGTGCCAGGAGTGCAAGATTTGCTTAACTGTATCCCGAGAACGGATCTTACCTCTGGAGTTTTAAAGCTGGGTGGAGTCTTCATCCTCTGTTGTGCCATGAAGCGAATGAGGGAGTTTGTCTCTGGGGAGCCTCGGACACCAACGCTGGACTTCCGCCTTGCCTTTTTTATTTGTGCTAGACGAGACTTATCTAAAGCAAGAGGGGAAGAATGCCACTTCACTCAATTGGTGTCATACTTTCCATTGATGTTTTTTGCATCTAATTTTATGCATCAGTGGTGGTAAATTTTGAATATAATACTACTTTGGTCACTTACACAACAATAGTATGATTTATTATGCAGGTTTCTTTTTTTACAATGGTTTAAGTTTATTATTACAGATTATGGCAAACCCTACAGAGAGAGAGAGAGAGAGAGAGAGATTTAATCAGGGCAGCAGTTTTCAGATTACATTATGTGCTTACATAATCGCAAAAGGGTTCTCGACTGTTGTAGAAAGAAGTGGCTGATCTTTAATGCAATATCTACATTGCCCATTATCAGCAACCATTCATCCAAGGTTCCAAATGCACAGTCTGTTCACTAATCGGATATCATTTTAAAAGGCTAACTGAGAAAACATTGGAGAACCCTTGTGTAATTATGTAAGCACATAATGTAATCTGAAAACTGAAACTGATCTCAGCTGGTATAATGGAGTGGAAATTTCTAAGTGACCCCAAACTTTTCACTGGTAGCACAGACAGACAGACAGACACGAACTACTAACAGTGGTGGCTAAGCACAGCCGATTCAATACAAAGTAAACACCGTCTCTCACAGTCCTCTCACCTTTGCTGTTGGCTGATCCTGGAATAAAACTCTGGACAGAGATGCCAAACTGACAAGGTGTAAGCTCGGAGAAATTCAGGGGGTCTGAGGGATCAATAAAAACAGGAGGGGCGTCCTCTTCTGAGGGGGACAACATTTTCTCCTTCTGATCTCCCTCAGTGCTAGCAGTGTTCATCACGGTAGCCATCTGCAATGACAAGATATTATACATACATAGCTAGCTACATCTTATAAGTGTCAACACAGTAGTCACTAGGGAAAACTTAAGATGGACGACAACAGGGGGTTAAGTCACCTGTAACGTTATTCCTAATATGTTAGTCCAATCAGGCTGATGCTGGTAGGCCATGAGATGATTTTGCATGAAGCTGTAGCTAACGTTACACATCAGAACTACTACTAAAGACTTCTTCCAGGGACGTAACGTTAACGTTGTTATCGCCGACTAACTAAAAAAAATGAACACCAAACGCTAATTGTTGTTTAAGTCAACGTTAGTTTGTCATCATGACCTCTTCACATGTTAGTTTGTCATCATGAACTCTTCACATTGGACGTTAATGTTAGCTAGCTAGCTAACAGTAGCAACAGTAACGTTACTGTTAGTGCTGAATATAACGGAGTGACAACAAGTAACTTACCTTATACATTTAAGGCAAATAAAAGGGCTGTCTCCCGTTGAAACAGATATATATATATATATATATATATATAAAAAAAACAAACATGTATAGACTACTGTGTCGTAAAAAAGGCATTAAGGTCTTAAAAACATGAGAACACAAACGACAAAATAAGGAGCAGAGAGCGATTCAAATTATGCTCCACGCCTGACCCAGCGGCTGTGTGTGGATCCCTCCGCGAAAACGTAATGAATGCTTGTAAACAAACACTGTTACAACTTCAAAAACACGCGGTGTAATATGTAGTCTTGTATACAAATGTCAAATATGGGTAGCAACGACGGACATTGTTAAAAAAAAGTCGATACTAACTTAAAAGCTGTATTGTTCGGAGGAACTAACTTCCTTATTTTTAACGGCCTGAAAGGGACCGGTACACGTTTAATATGAATTGGCCAATAGAAATGCCAAACAAGATACCACGTGACATCCGAAAGGCAAAGCAGCATAGATAGATAGATAGATAGATAGATATTATATAATATATACTTTAGCATATACTAGGCTATGTTATTGTAATCAACATGACAATACGATTAGACAAAAAAAAGAGTGTGGCTTGATATGTAAAAAAATAAATAACAACAGGCTTGACTTATTTATTAATGCGTGATAAAATAAGTTCCACATTAATTTCAATTGAAACTGAGCAAACACTGATCCATAGCCCAGATGCAGGTTAGGAAAAAGGCAAGCAAAATTAATAATGTTCATGTTTTGAGGTAAAAAGTAATAATAACTTCAAGTAGGCCTAATCCAGCTGGACTGTAACTTGCTCCCTTGACTGTTAGGGCCCCATCTGCTGTTGGCTGTCTGGAAATTAAACAGCTGGAGCCTGACTGCATCCTTCTCTCAGTCTGTTGGTTCCTACCTGACCTGATGCTCAAAGTTAAAACTCCCCCAATCTGTCAGCCAGACAGTATAGCTATCAGCATTTTCTTGTTGAAGGTTACACAGAAAAGTGTATGATGCTGTCTTCTACTTATTCAATTGAACACATATCATAGAGATGTGGGTTTTGGGAATCCAGAGCAGTTGAACATAGAAGTTTGTGTCTTTTCAATTGCTTTGCTTAGTGTTTTTAATGGTTAGGTTGTGGTAAATAAAAAAATTTAAAAAGTGAATACGCTTCCAGCATAAACCAATATGGCACTTTAAAGGTCCCATGACATGGTGCTCTTTGGATGCTTTTATATAGGCCTTAGTGGTCCCCTAATACTGTATCTGAAGTCTCTTTTATATAGGCCTTAGTGGTCCCCTAATACTGTATCTGTAGTCTCTTTTATATAGACCTTAGTGGTCCCCTAATACTGTATCTGAAGTCTCTTTTAAATAGACCTTAGTGGTCCCCTAATACTGTATCTGAAGTCTCTTTTATATAGACCTTAGTGGTCCCCTAATATTGTATCTGAAGTCTCTTTTATATAGACCTTAGTGGTCCCCTAATACTGTATCTGAAGTCTCTTTTATATAGACCTTAGTGGTCCCCTAATACTGTATCTGAAGTCTCTTTTATATAGACCTTAGTGGTCCCCTAATACTGTATCTGAAGTCTCTTTTATATAGACCTTAGTGGTCCCCTAATACTGTATCTGAAGTCTCTTTTATATAGGCCTTAGTGGTCCCCTAATACTGTATCTGAAGTCTCTTTTATATAGACCTTAGTGGTCCCCTAATACTGTATCTGAAGTCTCTTTTATATAGGCCTTAGTGGTCCCCTAATACTGTATCTGAAGTCTCTTTTATATAGGCCTTAGTGGTCCCCTAATACTGTATCTGAAGTCTCTTTTATATAGACCTTAGTGGTCCCCTAATACTGTATCTGAAGTCTCTTTTATATAGACCTTAGTGGTCCCCTAATACTGTATCTGAAGTCTCTTTTATATAGACCTTAGTGGTCCCCTAATACTGTATCTGAAGTCTCTTTTATATAGGCCTTAGTGGTCCCCTAATACTGTATCTGAAGTCTCTTTTATATAGACCTTAGTGGTCCCCTAATACTGTATCTGAAGTCTCTTTCCCGAAATTCAGCCTTGCTGCAGAATTACAGCCACTAGAGCCAGTCCCACAATGAGCATTCCTTAGTATGTGCCATTTCTGTGTCTGTAGCTATTGAGGAGGAGAGAGGGGGGGGGGGCAAGGTGGATGTTGGGGGTGTGGCCTTGACCAGCTGCCACTCCAGATCGGTCCATCTGAGCTTTCATTTTCTCAAAGGCAGAGCAGGATACCCAGGGTTTACACCTATCACCATTTCTAGCCACTGGGGGACCAGGCAGGCTGGGGGAACGCATATTAATGTTAAAAAAAACTCATAAAGTTAAAGTTTCATGCCATGGGACCTTTAAGAGAATCAATTGATACTGTTTTCAGACATAAATTACCATATTTCCATGTGGTTTACAATAGTTTGACATAGCTTACAGCATACTCAAAAAGCAATAAGCCCAAACAGGTGGGCGAACTGTGGTCTAGTCTTGAAAAGCTCAGTAAAGCCTACCCACACACACACACACACACACACACACACACACACACACACACACACACACACACACACACACACACACACACACACACACACACACACACACACACACACACACACCAGTCACAAACACATACAGAGCTTCTTCTTTTGTGAGGGAGTCTGTGGCGCAGCTGAGTACACTGAGATCAGATGCATCTTGTGAGCCTTTTTCCACAGCTGGGACTGTCGACCGCACGAAGCATGTGGCTTCTTCTGTTGACACCAGGCACGGCTGTGCAAGTCCATGGAAGCTCGACTGTTGTTGTTCTTGTGCAGCACAGGCTGGGGGGAAATGAAAACAACTCTAGACATTCAGAGGTGAAATAAGCCTGTGTGTATATGAGTTCCTGTCCAAAAGGAAATGGTCATAATTTGAAAGACTGAGAGTCTTATTTTGAGAAAAAAATAATGACCAACACAATAATACATGGAGATTTGGAAACCAAGAAACATAAATATAAAGTTTTGTTAGAATCCACCTTTAGCTATTCTAATCATCCCCTCTAGTCCTAAAATTTGGGGTTTTGGTTTATGATGTTTGTACACAGGCTTTTGAGAACTTGCTTTAAGGTGTGTATTTTTGAATATGCTCCAAGGCCTTCATTTTGTCAAAGGAAATATATTTCAAACCATTCTACAGAATAACTGACTTAAAGTGCTCATATTATGCTCATTTTCAGGTTCATAATTGTATTTAGAGGTTGCACCAGAATAGGTTTACGTGGTTTAATTTTCAGAAAACACCATATTATTTGTTGTACTGCACATTACTGCAGCTCCTCTTTTCACCCTGTGTGTTGAGCTCTCTGTTTTAGCTACAGAGTGAGGCATCTCACTTCTGTTCCATCTTTGTTGGGAGTCGCAGATGCTCAGTAAGTACTGCTAGCCAGTCAGAAGCAGAGTATGAGGGTGGCCCGCCAACAACTAAATATTTTAATAATAAAAAAAAAAAAAAAAAAACTTTTCTTTTTAAAAAAAAAAAAAAAAAAAAAAAAAATATTATTTTTTAATAATTAAAAAATATTTTTTATTTTCTATTTTGGGGCTTTTCTGTAGAGAAGTGGATGGACATGAAAGGGGGAGAGAGATGGGGGATGACACGCAGCAAAGGACAGCAGGTCGGATTTAAACCCTGCACCGCTGCAGGACTCAGCCAACATGGGGCGAACGCTCTCACTGGGTGAGCTAGAGGCCGCCTGTTGGGGGTGGTAAGTCCCTTTGGGGGGGACTTTGGGCTTTTTCACTTTGTAAACCTATAACGTGCACAAAAAAGATATATAACACAATAAAGGAAAGGGGGAAAGCCAAAAAGCATAATATGAGCACTTTAACATTGCCATCTTCATCATTGTAGGGGTAATAATAAGCTCAAGTAGGCTACCTCTTCATCAACACCACTTGTTCCAAACACTGTATAAAAGAAGTGGATGAAGCCTCCGGGTCTAACCAAGAAAATGGAGGTGAAGCTTGTTCTGGCCGTCTCTGTCTATCTCCAGCTGTATGATGTGTCAGACAGAGTCTGAGTCTCTGTTGATTTGCACATTTTTTCCCGTTTTATTTTGTTATTATGTAACGCCCTCTGAACTGCTTTTATATCATATGACAAATACATTTGAATTGAATTAATGGAGTCAGCCTATCGTAGCTGGTAGTTCATTAGGTATCATGTAATTAAGATCAGCCTCACACCAGTTTGTAATCCTACTTGTGTTTATTTTCTTCCTAAACACCAATATGTGGATATTTATATTTTTTGCTCCCAAACATAACTGCATAAGTAACCCTTGAGGTAAGTAAGTACCCAAGTTATCATTGGTTCAAATCACTTCAAATATATAAACACTGTCCAATATGTATCTACAAGTCGCTTCCTAAATATGTGTTAAGGAGTACTTCAGTGATTTAATGTTGCTCTTCCATAGAATTTGGGGACTCATAAGAGACAGATTTAAAAAATGAATGGTCAAAATGAAAGCAGCAGAGGCAGAGATATCCTCACCTTTACACGACTGAACACTGAAACTGAAAGACTGCATCCTACATTACCCATAATGCAACCCAATAGCGTATCTTTGTAAGACCAATCACCCACTCTATGTCCTTACTTTGGAATGGAAGCCTTCTGGTATAAACTTACAGTCTCCAAGCCTCCAAGCCCAGGCCAAGATAACTCTGATGACATCACTATGACATCAGCAGGGTTATTTTCTCAGATGTGATAACACTGCTCCATAGGCTGAGCACTTCCTATGACTAGTGAACTGACCTTTATGTGTAAAATGAGTGGACTTCCGCTTTCACGAACAAAATCACACACCTCGAGTATATCTCTATTTTTATTTGTGTATACATACACATATAAAAAATAAGGACATATGTACAATGATAATAAATATCAACAGGTTTTTACAAGTGAAATAAGTTACTTAACATAGTTTAAAAACAAACATAAAAGATCAATAACAGACAGGCAAAATGGGGCAAAATGAAATTGGGGTGATAATAGAATAATACAAATAATAATGCGAGAAAACAGCAGAACTTAAAGCCTTGTGTGAGAGAAAATATTTTGAGCGCAAGAACTGAAGAATGCACATCAAGTACATTACACATGCATTTTTGTCACGCTTAAGACCTGTATTCCTTTATCTTTTTTTGTTTTTTTTGCAACATGTTTTATTAAATAAAAAAAAAAGCCTAATTGTAAAATTGAAATATATTAAGACATAACCAAGTACTAGTGTAAAAGGCTAATATGTTTTAGCTATCTGCTTCAGGGGGGTGTAACAATATAAAGTGGGCACATTCTATCGCTGATCTGCTTCAAATTGACAGATACGTATTTGGTTTTCAGGGGCTGACAAATTAGATAAAGGTTAACGTTTTGGTACATCGCTCCGCCTTCCATAAAGTGAGGGGACAAAGATTTGGGCCCAGCAGATTACTACTGACGTGTAAACAGGAAGCAAACAGGAAGTCCATTTTGTTTTGCTTGAGGGGGAAATTTAGCTGCAGATAAAATATGCGGAAAGGTTGCAGACATCAGCTCAGAGTAGCAAAGTGGACGGACTGCTGAGACTTAAATATCCATCTGGAATCAAATAAAACCAATTGAAGTATTTCAACAAGAACAAAAAAAACCAACTGCAGTCTACTTTGGCTTATCCAAAAGGTGAAGAGGCACAGAAAAAGGAAACGTGTTGAAATGCAGCCACAAAGTCCTCTACAACCCTTGAACCATAAAATCAGACATATTTTGTTTTATATATATTTGCATTATTGTTCCACAATATGAGGGTCTGTAAAAGTCCAAAAATGGCCGATCAAAATGACGCACCTGTACAAGGATGATCGTATCGAAAGATGTATGGACCACTTGCAGAGGATCATGCAACACTAGGATGGAGTGCTGATGGCTGAGTACCTCTTCAACCTTGGGATCATTTTTTGATATTCTACAGTACAGCTCTCTCAGCGCGCTGTACACAGTGGGGGCAAAAACAAAGCATTTTCGTCCTCCCCTTCCTTCTTGCTGTGCCTCCTCTGCTCCCGACAGACACGTCCCAAAAAAAAAAAAAAAAAAAACACCCCTGATGGACAAAGCACAGAGAGAGAGAGGACAAACAATGTCAAGTTAGTAACAGCAAACATCATGGGGTGTTCGCTGTATTTCAAAGATCAGAAAGAAGGTTATATATATATATATATATATATATATATATATATATATATATTTTTTTAGGAAATCATTACATCACCATGGAACACATCACATTCTGGACTGAATGGCCTGTTGGGGAATTATAAAATTAGGTCCATGATACACGTTATTATACCAGACTGAGTCATTGAAGGTGACTAGAAAATAATACCCGAGGCTATATGAGATTTTGCAGCAACTGTAATAATAGTTAGTTATCTGTCAGTTTTGAGCAGGAGATTGGTATGAAAAGGTCTGTATACTGTCTGAATCTCGCAAGTGTTATTAAACAGACATTTCAGTCCGACATAGGTCTTCCTAAGGTCAACTCATTTTGATCCTTGTCAGATTGAAACATTTTTTTTCCATTTATGAAGTCTTCTAGTCCCGAGATTCTGGCTTCGGGCAGTTCTGGTCCTTTTCTTATCTTTTGCCATAAAAGTAGTTTTTTTCTGACGCACCTGTCCCCTCGAGACTTTAATAAAAGTGTGCACAAGGACAGCTTTTGGTGAGAAGGAGACTGGTCAAATGGTGCAGAACATATAATGTAACAAGACTAGGAGTGTACAGCCATGCTAGCAGCTCTGTGAGATTGCACTTGTACTGTAGGCACAGCAGTGCTTTGAGCTAAATGCTAAAGTTGGCATTAGGATACTGCTTTGAGCTTAATACATGCTTATAGCATTTCATTTTGTGTAGGCAATTTACTGTTATAATGCCACTTTTATATGATAATAACAAAATCTTTTAGCGTGGATAATGCCAGTCCCTGCACAAGTGGTGTTACCTTGAAGCGACAGGGGCAGTGGTCAACCAATCAAATAATTTGTATTTGTTCATTTAAATGAGGTTTGACATTTTGGGAAATACACATAGGCTATTTGCTCTCTTGGAGAGCGTTGGATGAGTAGATTGATACCACTCGCATGCCTATCTGCTTAATTTTGGGGCGGGAGCCAGGAGATGGTTAGCTTAGCGTAGCACAAAGACTGACACAACAGAGGGGAACGGCTAGCCTGGTGGGGAAAAAAAAAACCCTGCCAGCATCTCCAAAGCTCACTAATTAACACGTTAAAGTTAGGCGTGGCGTGAGCGTGGCGTTTCTGTTGCGTGTCAGCTGCAGGGCGGCTGCGTGGATTTTTCTATGTCTTTACACACCAGAAACGTTTCTGACGCGGTGCTGCTGCTGCTAGCCTTGTCTGGACACATGCATGTTTCCCATTGATAAAATGAAATACCATGTTAAACATAAATATATACTGATTTGATTACAGCAAAGACAACGTCGGCAGTATTGACGGCAAAATAGGCTACAGAATATTTCGTTCTGTATTGACAGGTGCAATATTAGAAAATCGATTTCTTTTTTATTACATTTATCTTACATCAACATGTAATTTATTAATATGTTTTCATGTCTAAACGACATATAAACATCTTTACCTATTCTATTTTGCCTGGAAATGCTTCCAACACGCTTGCGTGTCTCGTGAAAAATAGGCGTTGGTTCTATTTCTAGCAGGCACGCGTTTTCTGAGATGCATGTGTCACACAGGCAGTGTGTAAGCTCTAACCTGTTAACATGGGAGCCAAAATATAAACGGACACGCCACGCAGCTGACACGCTCGCGCGACGCATCCAGTGTGTAACCAGCCTTAAAGTCTCGAAGATCTGTTTTGTTCTCTTTGGCAGTACCTATACACAATAGTGGGCTGCAGGTGTGCTCTTAGATCTCACTTTACAAGACATCCAAAGAGTGTCGCCTGTGGGACATTTACTTGCAACGCTAGCAGAAAAAAAAGAGGCAAAAACAGTACACCTTTGGAAAAGGGGGATGGATGGAAAACGTGTCACATGGCTACGTTCAGACTGCAGGCAAAAGTGGCCAAAATCAGATTTTTTTTTTTGGGGTCAAGTGACCAGATCAGACTTCTTCAGAAGTAGAGTGAAGACTCAAATCTTGCTAAGATCAAGATTAAGACCACTTCCATATGTAGTCCTGAATCAGACTCAGGTCAGATTTTTTTCAATGCGGCCGCAGTGTGAACAACCAAGGCGGATTTTTACGACAATCTACACCGACATTTGTCACAATTATGTGGCGGCGGGAGTTAGCCCCAGATACGGACAGACAAATTAAAAACTGACGGTTTTGAATAAGCCGCGTGTCTGTGAAGCTATTCACAACGCAGTCCCACCACTCCTGGCTTCGTCTCTGCAGCATGAGTTTAAATACACCTTCAGGAAGACAGGAACTTAAGAAGTTGGGATGATACCCACACTGTATTATGTGATCCTAATTTCTCCTTAATTAAAGTGATGGTTTGGAGTAATTTCACCCTAGGGTCCTTTGCACCATGACCTCGAGCCAAACACCCCCCCAGAAGCTTTTTTCACCTGGGTCGAACATTGGGAGAGTTAGCTAGAGTAGCGTTATCAGCTGAATAGCTTAGCGCAGGGGGTAATGGATCTGAAGTGTCTCTTAATATTACCCCACTAATAATGCCCGAAATGATACCAAACGTCTACAGTAGTACAAATAGGTTATGCTCTCATAAAACGATGGATTGTAAAGTTTGTAAGTACACCAGAAGTTTATGTAAATAACACTTGCAGAAGCCAGCAGGCAAGTGTTATTTACATACACTTCCGGGTGGCTGATAGCTGACTGGGGGCTAACGGTAACTAGTTAGCTATATGTCCTGGGGCTGTTGTCAGCTGTCATCCCGACTGAGTCTCTCTGCGCCGGGGGAGTGAGGCAGACAGACTGGGGTGTGCTAGCTGGCTAAATTAGCATTAGATTAATCGTCTATCTATACAGCTAACGTTAACGTTACTATTGAAGTTATTCATGGGTTAGCCCAGTCCTGTTAACTGTGGTCAAAACAGTCATACTAAAAATAACGATATTAGCGTGTTAACCTCATAATGTTACCCACAAAGCATTAGCATCAACGTTAGCTACTTGTCAACCAGCACATTGTAGTAACGTTAAGCTGGTATCGATATTGAACTTTCAAAATAAATAAGGTCTCTGTTGTATTACTGTGATAAAAAGTGGGATGTTATTAATCACAAAATTATGCTGTATTGCAAAAAAGCAGTATTACAGTTACAAGAATTTTTTTTCTGTGACATTGTATGATTTACAATTACTCCTGAACGTATCATCTTGGTGCCAGTGTTCTGACGGAAGTTAGAGTAACTAGACAGTGAAAGGTTATAGGACGCCACTGATGGACGACTAAAGGAAACGTCCCGTGTCTGAAAATAAAATAACAGATTTCTCTGGGTTTGACATTTGGTAGAAACATTTGGGATAGTGTAAGAACACAACTCATAAAAAACATAGGTATGGTCGTTTTTAGACATTTTAAAGCAGAAATGTTACATATTGTACCTTTAACAGACATTTGTTTAAATGAAAATCTTCAAGATGATTGCTTTAATCTGTTCAAAAACCCATTTTTTGGGGGTTTTTACCCATCAGTTAGTGTGTTATTTAGTGACGTTATTATTTTGTTAATTATTTTACCTTTGTAGACAGCCAGACTTGCTGTTTCCCCCTGCTTTCCGTTTTGATGCTGGTTCAACTAATCACCTCATGGTTGTAACTATGTATTTAATAGACAGATATGAAAGTGGTATTCATCTTCTAATCTAACTTTCAGCAAGAAATGCAAATAAGTGTATTTCCCAAAATGTTTTAGTAATAAGTTGAGCAAAGGGGCAGCCAGATAAGCCAGATAAATTAACTGAATAATTCTTAACACTACGATGAGCAGCCAAAAAAGCTAAATTGGAAATCGTTAAAAGGTTAGAACTTTGCTTAAATCTGTTTGCATGAATTAAATGAAATGGAACAATACCTTTCACTGGTTTACGGCTGCTTTCCGCCTGGAGCCAGCAGTTTGTCAGCGCGGCAGAAATCTGTCTGTATGTCCATTCTTCCGTTAACACTGTGTGTGAGTGTGTGTTCTTTTTTGTGTCGGTGTGTTTTACAGTGCTCTTCCTCTGTATAAGTCCACAGTAGCCCCAGGTCAGTCTCTGGGAATCGGTAAAGAGGGAGGGGTTTCTGGGGGTGTGAGTGTGAGTGTGTGTGTGTGTGTGTGTGTGGGAGGGGTAGTTTCCTGCTTGGCAGCGCAAGTTCCCACCCTCACCATACACATACGACATAAAGCACTTATTGAGACATCCACAGCGGTCGCAACAGTGAGGGTTCAACTACATTCTCCATGCCTAATGTCTTCATGTCAGCTTCAATTTGGAATTAAGTGTGCCAGTTATTGTTCGGCTGCTAAGAGCTGAATGCAAATGGCCTTTTCTTTCTGCAGAGATGAACAAACATCCAAAAGGGCTCAGCCAAAACCCATATCTGTCACACACTTAGACACTAATAAATGTTGCGTGGAGTGCACTTGTAGTATATTGGACTCGAAGGTGCGTTTGGATGCAAGCGCTTGCCCTCGCATTGTCATTCACGGAGGGGAGCCATTAGTCACTTGATAACCGCTTTGAACACTGCTGCAGTCGGTAAGACGTAGAAAAAGAACAACAAGAAATGTCTTAATTCAAACCAACCATCACAACGAATGAAAGTAGAAGGGATCAAGGACGTCCTCCGGGGGTAAATACCACGTGAAAAAAATAAAAAATTAAATACAAATTGAGCAGAGAAAGTCTTGAGAGATTGTCCTTCGTTCAAAAAACCCCCTTGCGTCTTTTACTTCAAATCACTTCATTTTTCCATTTAATTTCCTCTCTCTTTTTTTCTCTCGCTCTCTCTCCCCTCCTCTCTGTCCCTCGCAGAGCTCCTGCTACGGGGACGTGATTGTCGTCTTGCTTCGTGATTAATTAGTCTCTTTATACCGCTCTCACACTCTTGGCTCACAAATACAAAAAAAGGGAAGACGCGCTTCCAGTTTTTAAGTGCAATAAGCTGAAAAAAAAAAAGTCCCAAAGGGACAGAAGGACAGCAGTTCAGTTCAACATTTCCAGTCCGTTGCGCTTGCCGCTCGTCAACTGGTTTCAGCACAGGCGGTCAAGAGCCTCTTGGTCCACTCAACGTAAAAGAAATGTACCCTTCAGACAACATGTAACGCCATTTGTTTGATTTCCATGCTTGAGGTGTTCTCCCCTGCGTTCAGCCGTTTTTTAAATACACAATTTACATGAATGGCGATTGCACAGTAGAAGCAGAAAAAGCCACGACCATGACTGCATGTTGCCCAGAACATAATTATTATACGAGTGCATGTTGGTGAGTGTGTATATTTAACATGCTTGGTGCTATAAATGTCAACAGTGAGCCAAACAGGCATTGGCAGAGCGAGAGAGAGTATGGGGGAATTGACAGCGTGTCACCGAAAGAGAGAGGGAGAGAGAGAGAAAGCAGGCGTCCTCAAAAGGAGGGAGGTAGGTCGGTTGTTTTGTTTTTCCAACTCGGGGAAAGGGAGACGGAGGAGGACAGGCCTAGACCGACGACTCCTCGGGGTTGGCGTCGGGCAGCACGCTTCTCTGCTGCAGCGTGCGTCTCAGCTCTTCCTTGAAGGGGCTGGAGTAGTCGTTCCCGCCCACGCCCAGGCCTCCCAGCCCGCCGCCCCCAGCGCCAGCCCCGCTAGCCCTCTCCTCCCCTGCTGTGCTCAGGTTGAGGCGGATGTAGCCGTTGCTACCGGAGCCTCGGATGTTGGTGAGGCTGAGACGGCTGGGGGAGTGGATGGGCTGGCCGGGAATCGCGCTGGGCGACGCCGTGCTGCTGACGCTGCTGGGCCCCAGGGCGTGGCCGGGAACGATCTTCAGCGAGCCGTCCGAGTAGTAGTAGTTGGCGCCCGTCTCCCAGAAGCGGTCCTCGTCGCTGGGCATCTTGCTGGGCACAAAGGTGGGCGGCTCCTTGGGCAGGGTGATTGGGTAGACCAGGGTGCTCTCTAGAGGCTTCATGTCGGCTCCCTTTCCCAGGGCCAGCTTCAGCCTCCTGCGCAGGTAGAGAGCCGCCACAAGGAGCAGCAGGCATGCCGCTCCCAGGGTGATGACCAGCACCCAGAAGAGCCCCATGCTGCTGTCTGGAGCCCGGGCCTCCATGAAGACCGGAGCGCTGGCTACCACGGCCACCTGGTATCGCTCTGTCTGAAACTTCACCCCCTGCTCCTCAGAGTAGCAGATGTAGCGGCCCGCTTGCATCTGGCCCGCTTGGGGGACGACGAGGGCTTTGAGGGTGCGGTCGAAGCGTGGCACTCCTGCTTCGGGGTCACCCAGCTGGAGCTCACGTTCGTTGAGAACCCAATAGGGCTGAGCCAGGTTGGAGACCAGCTGGCAAGGCAGCACCATGTCGGACCCCACCACCACTGTCACGTTCCTCAGACGGGAGTGCTCTGCAAGAGGAAAAGGAGGAGAGTTGGAGGAGGAGGTGGAGGGAAGAGCAGAAAGGAGAGGTGGTTAAGTGTCATCCATAATAAATCCAATTGATATTCTACAGCAGCCAGCTCTCTTCTGCTTAATTCAATTTATTCAGCTCACTCCGAATGTATTCACTTGGTCCAACCAAGTCCTTTCCCTTTCCCTTTCCTTGCTACTGACTTGCTCCCGCACTGACAGTCCATTCCCACAAGGGGCCGTACTCACCAGGGCTGGGGATGGAGACGGGCTTATCAAACTTGGCTTTCCCCCGGCTGAACCTTTCCAGCATGAGGTCCTGTGACAGGGACGAGGTGGACCTGGAGGGGAAAGGGCAGAAAGCAGAGCGG
Organism: Perca fluviatilis; assembly: GCF_010015445.1. Lineage (NCBI taxonomy): Eukaryota > Metazoa > Chordata > Actinopteri > Perciformes > Percidae > Perca > Perca fluviatilis. Next base: position 6,618,969 of record NC_053117.1, on the reverse strand, counting down.
AAGATTAATAATGGTCACACCGAGTAGGGGAGACTGGGTATGGTTTCTCTTCAGCACCTAAAATTATCTTCTTTTTCTTTAGCTACATGTCTGAAACTTTTAGGCAAAGTACCCACATTTGTCTACTACAAATGGCAACAATTTAAATTTCTTCAACTATATCACAGATTTTGTGAGATGATGACAAATACAAGGTGGTCCTTTGTTACAACCTACCCCACTACTGGGGTAGGTTGTAACACATACTAGGGTAAGTTGTAACTAAGGGTACTCCAAGTGATATTCCACAACAACAGTTTTATTTTAAATGAATGGCTGCAACAATAAAATATGTGTGAATATATATGGGGAGTGTAGCTACATATCGTGGGTGTTTGTGCATGCACACGTGTGCGTTTGTGTGTGCATTTCTGTACGTGCACATTCATATGGGTGTGTGTAAGTGTGTATAAGTGTGTGTGTGTGTGTGTATGTGTGTGAGTGAGAGCAAATTAACCTAAACATATTTAACATAAAAACATATTTAACATAAAAACATATTTAACATAAAAACATATTTAACATAAAAACATATTTAACATAAAAACATATTTACCCCCATTCCACAGAACGAACAAATGAAATGCATTATTTATCAGTCACAATGGTGACAAGAACAAACAAATGGAATGCATTCAATTGCATGTGTACGTGCAATCTGTAAAATAATAACAGTTGGCATGGTTTTATATATATATACATATTATGAATATTGTTTTAATGTTAAACATACATCTGGAACAGTGACTCCTTTGGGATTAACATTATCTGGGGAAGGCTACCTTTGTGACTACCTTACCTATAGGCCAGTTAGTATATCATCAAGGTTTTTTTTTCTTCTGATTCATATTTGCTAATAATATGTTTGATATAAGTTAATAAAATAATGAACAATAATTTGGTTGGCTCTCCTGCAGGAAATCTGACGACCCCGTTGAGTAATCTCTGGTTCAAAGTATGAATAAGTGGGTGCTTAGCATAGGTGCTGGTCTCACCCGCGGTGCAGGTCGATGCGAACGCAGGCCCGCCCCTCGCTGTCCCAGGCGCAGTAGGGGTCGCGGGCGAGCAGACAGTCTGGCTGAGACTGATAGCGGCTGCAGTTGGCCAGGGGAAGCTGGAGAACCTCCGAACGAGAGCCGATGTACAAGTACTTCTACAGAGAGAAGGAGAAGAAGGAGGAGGAGGAAGAGGAGGAGGAGAGAGGAAGACAAAGAACAGATCCAGCCATCATGGAGAGACACAAACCAGAGAGGGAGAAACACGAGAAAGGTAAACAGAGAGAGAGAGAGACAGAGAGAGGGAGAGTGACTCTGTCAGGGCTTATAGGAGATAATGGGATAATCACTCTCAATTACAATAACATTCACCGCCCTGACCCTCTTCCAATCCAATCTGGATTGCGCTCTTTTTTTGGGAGAAAAAAAAGAAGAAGCTGTTATAAAATGTCTGTTCGCGGCTAAGCCGGCATTAATGAGATAAGCAGCGGGCTTCGGGGCAGGGGGGGGGGACGCCCCGTCAAAACGGCATCGATCGGCGGACACGGCCGGTGTCGACACACGCGCATCAGGTGACAGGACAGGGACGTTGAGAAAACAACAGGGGCAGAGGTTCAACTCCCCCCCCCGCAGGGGTGAAGGATTGTAATTACTGTTATTTGTGTAGAGGGTTTTGGATTCGTGAAGCGACACTTGATCTGAAAAAGGGCAGTGTTGATAAAAAAAATAAAAATAAAAAACATCTGCTGACTGCCTCGCTGTTGTCAGTGGATCTATGATTGTACGTGTCTGCTGGCATAAAGGGTATTAACAGATCAGCAGATGACAAAGTCGTACTGTTATCATCGAAAAAACCAATGAAGAAGTGATGCAACAGCAAGCTAATGGAGCCCCAAATCTCTAGTTTTCGAGGGATATGATCAGAGGAAGAACAGAACCATGCTAGTTGTGCCAAAACAACAAAGACACTTTGAGGAACTTTTTCCCCCTGAGAGACCATTAAGATGTCTTATTTCTCAAAAAGACGGAAAGCAATATATCTAGGAGGCAAGGACGGTGCCTATCTATACTGAGTGGGAGCAGCTGGAAGCTCTGATGATTAAAAAAAAATTGGAATCCCTTTTGTTTGTTGTATTGAATCTGGTCTGTTGACATGTTCTTAACAAAAATGTATCCAGAGATGACTCAACTGAAATGCCAACACAAGACTTCATGCATTTTAATATGTATGTCATGTTTAATATCAGACTGGGTTTACTAAACTAAATGGAAGTGATGTATGTTAAAAGGGTCCTGCAGTGATTCGAACCCCTTCACCCCAAAAAATCAGAACTCAAGGGCTGCATCCGACAATTTCTTTTTTTAAGATTATTTTTTTGGCCTTTATTTTTTACATAGGATAGATGAAGACATGAAAGGGGAGAGAGAGGGGGGGGATGACATGCAGCAAAGGGCCGCAGGTCAGAGTCGAACCCACGGCCCCTGCATCGAGGAGTATATACGTGCGCCTGCTCTACCAATCGAGCCAACCCGGCCACACTGCATCCAACAATTTCTATAGCTTTCCGAAACCTACTGCGATCAATCGTAGCCACTTTAAAGTGACTATATGTACATTTTTAATGTTTGAAATGTTGTCTGTTTTTCATACAATAGTCTTAAATGACCTGTAACGGCAAACGAGACTAACAGTGAAAAGAACGCAATTTTTATACAGTTTTATAGGTTCAATTTTTCCCGCGCAGTCACAGAATGATTTGGGGCAGGTAGACTGCGCTACAGTAGCACATTCTGACGGGTCACAGATTTCTTTGTAACACCGGACATCCTGTGGTAGTATCCAGCCTTTTGAGCCAGGTAAAGGGTAGCAGGAAATTTCTTTATATAGGCCTAATTGTGTTTTTTATTTTATTTTAGAAGTTATCTGCTGTAGTTATGGCTGATACTGGGGCAGGGCCATCACATAACTAATGGAATTAAACGAAGAACAACTAAAAGCTAAAAGGGAAAGTGACAGACAACATCGCTATTAATATACTAATATGTCTATTTCATTCATAAAATAACTTTACAATGCGCGATGTGGTTGTACGTCAGTAGACCCCCTTCCATTTAGCACAGAGGTTTTATTGCTTTTACTCCGTGTTTGTGTTGGCTTACTATTTTCCTTTCACTTGTCCTCCTGTACTTGTGTAAAGCGTCCGTGGGTTTCATGAAATGCGCTATATAAATCTAAGTTATTATTACTACGTTGTCTCTTATGGCTTTGACTCGTGACACAGTGACAGTGATTCCCGGTTTTGCTCACGATACATCTAAGATAGGTTAAGTTACCGTATGCAACTCTTGAAATGCAATGATGCATCTGTAACGTATTCTCTTATTGTAAATGAATGATTTTCTGTCAGAGCAACATATTCATCGTGACTATATGACCTCCCGGTAACGCTAACTCAGTAATCTACTGTGGGTAATACAGCACCGTAAAGAAAAGACCTTTACAACAGCAGGTGTGGTAAAAACACTACCGCTTTTGTCCAAAGCGGCCGCGAGAATCAACACAAACTGAAAGTTACACATAGCCACTTTAAGCTGTGATTAGTCAGCTGTGTGGAGGTAAGAAAGTAAGCAGGATTTGAACTTCTCTCTCAAGCTTAACATATTTTGCACAACTATTATACTAAAACCAACTGCAACACTGTGAACGCCCTCCCCATATTCAAACGATTATCACGTCTTGCCTCTCTGCCACTGTCATCTTTTAATTATTTTATGCCTTAATCAGATAGCGATAGTAGAGAGAGATGAAATAAGGGAGAGAGATGGGCAACAAAGGTCCCCAGTTGAGGTTGGACCAGGGATGTAAGATGCAGCTCACTGTCGACATCTTAACCGCTAAACCACAGGGGAGCCCTGATGTCTAGATTATCCCCCCGCCTTTGAGATTTCATAAACATAAAAGATACCTCAACAGGTATAAAAACTCATTCATCCCCATATCAGTAAATCTCCTAATCTCAGGCCATAAGGCACGAGGAGGGCTGGAATGTCAATGTATTGTTTGCACTTGTGTTGCACACTGTATTGTATGTACTTATGCCTTGTGTCTTTTGTATTTGTATTTTTATTTGGCAGCCTTTTGTCCAAGACAAATCTCCCTCCCTCCCGACAAATAAACAAACCTTGAATCTTGAATCCTGATGTTTGTTACTAGTTTGGGTCGAGCTTCAAAAGCATCAGATGCATCTTTTTCGTGAGACCCCTGTGGTGTGAACGCCCACATTTTCTAACTCCATGCCCTCAGTTTGTATTCCAGGCTTTCCATTAAAAGCGTGCATCATCAAAGCTAACCCTGGTGAAATCATCGGGGGAGGGATATTTTCTCAGACTTGACAAAGCTCACAAATGTAAAAGTGTAGTGCAACTGCTGCAGTTCCCCTGGAAAATACAAGTTCCTTGAAATAACCGAGAGTGCGAGAGACATCCTTTGCCCTTGTCCGTACCTTGGAGTGCGAGATGGTCAGGCTGTCCACTGGCTGGGCGACCTCGAACAGCTGGATCTCCTCTATGACGTGGGCCTCGGAGCCCAGGATCACCACTCGCTGCAGCCAACCCTCCGCTGCAGCACACGGGAGAGGGAGAGAGGATTCAGCTCACTTCACTTTTGTTGAGTCAAACTTTCAATTCAAGTTGTCCCCCCCCCCCCCAATAGAATAGACTTTCTTCATCTTCAATTTTTCACGGCATGCATAAAAAAACATGTATTTTCAAGCAAGATAGCTTCAGGACTCGGCTGAGTCCTGACAGAAAATAACCAATGAACACACACTTGCTGAGCAGGATGGCTCATTTAAATATCTTTGATATGGTATTAAAAAATATTCGCACACACACCTGTGACTGCACATGAGTTCATTTGAATAATAAATATGTGATTCATATCATAAATTTACCCATACACCTGTGACTGCATACCAGTCAATTTAAATAGCAATGCTCTGCAAACAAACACCTGTGAATAATGCACAGTATTTTACTTAAATATTAACGATGTACTCATACATCCACAAACGCACACCTGTGATTGCACAGACATCCATTAAAATATTAATGTCGACATATTACATTATACAAACGCACTCCTTTGATGCCATAACAAGTGAATTAAATATTGAAACGCAAGCTGAAAAAAAAAAGGTAGAATTAAAAACAAGAAGAAAGTGCTGTCGTAAGAAAAAGGTCCGCTTTACGAATGTGCGTAGCTACAGTCGTCATCAAGTTGTCTGCAACTTTCATCGACTTCACTTTGTGGAACTTTAACGCCAGCTGCCCTGAAATGTCATGATACTCAGCAACTGAGAAAGACAGAAAATGAAAAAGGAAAACAACTTCTCCAGCCAGAACCCCGAGTCCAGCTCAGCGAGAAACTAATCTAAAGGTACATTTTAAAGAGCCGAGATGCTGTTCCTGGCTTTTTACAGTGAGACCCTAGGTAAAGGTAATTTTTGTAGACATTTGGAGACGGGGTGTGTGGGGAGCTGATGCTGGAGGAGGAGGAGGAGGAGGAAGAGAAGATCCTGCGCTGCTTTCATGTAGGGCATTGTGAACGAGTTTAGATCCCCTGTGATGAAAGGTGTTTCTGGCACAGCTGATGGGGTGACCTTGATGTGTGTGTGTGTGTGTGTGTGTGTGTGTGTGTGTGTGTGTATGGAATAGTGTTCTGTGCTGACATGTGCTTTCTTGTGTGGTCCTCTCGATTAGGAGACTGTCACAGATAATATGAAAAGCTAACCCCCGGTAGCCAAACGGGAAGCTTGAGGGAAATACATGTACACACTATAGGGCTGCACAATATGAGGAAAATATGCGATAACCAAGGTTGCAAAATGAACTTTTTTTGTCCACAAGCCAAATGGCTAGTGAATGGTCAAATTTGACCATCCACCCAATAGTTTAACATTACTTTTTTGGCTGGTGAGTGAAGGAAAATCAACCAGCCATTTCCATATTTTTACCAGCATTTGGCTGGTGGCTGGTGCTAATTTTGAGCCCTGGAGATGACGTTGTTGAATGTCGCGATAACAATATTACTTGCGATAAATAATCAGCTGTTAGTGTACTCTGTTCTGTTGCTCTCAGTATTCTGCTAAAATGCAACAAATTGCTTGTTGAATTTAAAACAAAATGACATTGTTTCCAACATTCTTTCACTGAACAAATTGAACAATGCATGGAATATAAAAGGCACCACTGAAAAAAGAATGACAGTTACATTATAAAGTGCAGTTTTCCTGGTGACATGTTCTTTCAGCTAACACAAAAAAAAATCTTGTCTTACACCATGTGTTGCAGCCTTTCGCGATGCGTTTATTGCGCCCGCTGATAAAAAAAAACGATATATTGCGTACACACGCACACACACACAGACACACACACACACACACACACACACACACATACACACACACACACACACACACACGGGCATAGCGAGCAGCAGGCATATCATCACACTCGCCTCTCGCGGCGCCAGGGACCAGTGTCGGCTAATCCCTGAATCCTGCAGCCTGGTTTTTTCTTCAGTCTCGACAAGCGCTCCGATTCCTCTTTTTTTTCACATCAGCTGTCGCTATGCTGCAGCTAATAGCTAATCAAGCCCAAAGCCCAATTGGCACTATGAGCGCACGTCTGCCAAGGGCCATGTTGAGTTTGTGCTGTGAAGCACGACAAGCGGGGATGACTGCACTTGGCTCAGGAAGTGTGAGTGTGTGTATCTCTGTGTGTTTTGTGTATACCAATTTGTGAGCGTGTTACCCCATGTGTGTGTATGTGCGTCCATGTGTGTGTGTGTGTATGTGTGTGTGTGTGTGTGCGTGTGTGCGTCTGGGGTCGGCCTCCCCGCTTGCCAGCAAGAGAAGCCCCGAGTCCGCTGTTGTCGCACTGTCAGTTGCCACAGTCACTCTGCCGCTGCAGTGATCGGAATGGTAAGTAGCCGAGTCTCTCTCCATTCATGAGATGGGCTGCATTCAAATTCACATTCCCTGGAATCCACTGTCAGGTCAGTGTTATTTAAGATTAAGGCTGTGGGAGGGCCGGCTGATTTCACATCTGTGCCAAAACAGGACACCTGCATATGGGGCCTGATGGCTGCTGACTGGAGATATTAATTAAGCCGCCCGCACGTAGACGCTTCGTTTGATGCACGAAGATGGATCTCAGCATGCAAATCAAGTGCTTAATTGAAACCCAGCTGAAGGCTGGCCAGATGGCATGTTGTTTTGTGCCACCGTACCTGTCTGCTGCCATGGCCTGTAAGCTCTCGTATCTTCAACAAATACTGACACGCACACACACACACACACACACACACACTACGGTTTCACAGCATAGACTATAGAATATTCGACCATCAAATTATTTGGCGTGGCACATTCTTGTCCAATATTAGCTCATCTGTGGTGGCAATTTACCAGATATGCATGTAATTACATGTGTGGGTAAACAAGTGGTAGATGTTCTGTGTGACTTACTGTAAGACAGTGCAGTGCAAGGCGGTGAGGCAGCGGACATGTAGCGGACATTTTCTTGAACGGTAACCAGGAGTGCAAAACGAGGATAGTAAATGAGGACGGCAGCGACAGCGAGTAACTGTCAGTTGATCAGGGACACACAGATGTTGGATCTTTTCTATTCTTGCACTTTCATTTTGGCGTTTCATTGAGGTGAGTAGGCTACGTTTTGAATGTCTGTTTGCACTGCTTATAGCCTATTTTTCTGTTTGCACTTGCCATCTGAGGAAAACGTGTTAATAATCTGTGTCCTTAGGACAGGTCATCACGCCACTTCAAAACTATTGTCACTTTTAAAGCTGGCGAGTGTGGTGTTCTCTTGGCCTGCATTGTATTGTAGTAGGCTGCTGTTAATGTGTTCCAAATTAAACTTGATATGCTACTAGAAAAGGCTAAACTTTCTGAAGGAAATGTAAGGGTGCTCACTTATGTACAGTAAAAACTGCAAAACACTGTAAACAGGCTAAACTATCGTAATGTGTAACACTGAAATCATTGCTTTTTCTAAGGCAGATCCCAATGCTAATATTTTTCAGCTACGTTGACCCAGCGTGTTCTCATGAATGGGTCCTTATTATATAGTACAAAAACGTATGTGGCGCCGGCTACAGAACTTGTCGTATCAGAGGCAGTAGGCAGTTGAGTTATGCGAGAATAGGGGGCTTTGAGCCGGATACAGGGCACTGGGAACGGCCTACATTAAAGGTAGAGGTACTTTATTGTCACATACACATAGCGAAATTCATTCTCTGCATTTAACCCATCCCTCATGGGAGTAGTGGGCAGCCATTTACAGCGTCTCTAGATCTGAGCCAGTGCCTTGATCAAGGGCACTGACTGGAGAACTTAGTACCTAGTACATGGTTTTTTGATGGTGGGGGAAACCGGAGCAAACACGACCTGGATTCGAACCCAGAACCTTCTTGGTGTGAGGCCACAGTGCTAACCATCGGGACGCCACTCTGTTTACGGTTAAGTTTAGGCAACAATAAGTGAGCGTTATGCGGCGACGACAGTTAAGTTTAGGCTCCAAAACAACTAGTTAAATTAAGGAAAAAGATTGTGGTCTTGACTAAAACACTGCCAAGGTACATGCAACCCCCCCGCCCCCGGGACGCAGACTTTGCTCCCTGGCTTGACTGGCTGTGTTTTATGACCCACCCCTTCCACCCGACCTTCAGCAGCAGTCACTGTGGTGCGTACAGCAAAAAAAAAAAAAGTCACATCTTCATGACAACAGCCTGAACGACCGATGGCGCCTTTTTAATAGTAGTTTGTACCTGTGCCGATGAAGAGCATGTTGTACGCCCGCTGGTCCAGGGAGCTAACCCGGTCCACCGCCAGCCGTGTGAAGTTGACACCCTTGGTGAGCAGCAGGGGGCGAGCCAGAGCTTTGTCCTCCATCAGCGGGTGCTTCTTGGCAAAGTTGAGCGTGGCATCAGGCAGCTGCAGAGAGCTGTTGTAGCCGTTCTCCCTGTCTGAGTTAGTTATACACTGCAGCACGGACAGAGGACGGAGACACGGGGGGGAACAGAGCAAGGAAAGGAATGGAGGAAAGGACGAAGGGAAGAGTGACAGGGCCAAGAAGGAGAAAGAGGTAGAGGAGGAAAACTCGTTAGCTGCAGCTGGCACAGGTTGGCATGGCTAGTTGGCTTTGAGATGACTCCCTCCCTCCCTTTCTCCATCTTTCTTTCACTCTGGCTTTTACCTCCGCCTGCCATCACACCCCTTCCTCTGCTTCCCTTCCTTTCGTCCTGGATCATTACGTTCTTAGCTTTTTGTGTCATGCCAGCTTTTGCTCTTTTCCACCTCCATCGCTACAGTATCCCACACCACCAATTTCTACTTCCCTCCCTCCCTCTCTCATTATCCCTCCTCTGCCCACGTATCTCTCCTTTTGTGGTGCAGCAGGTGACAAAAAAAAAGAAAAAAAAGGTGTACAACCCCCCCACATTTTAGAACAATACTCTCTTTTCTTGCTTCCTAAAGTTGCCTGGAAACATTTGCATTTTTACCAACCATCATACATCATCCTGTAGGTGCTAGTCCAGGGCTCTCAGTTTCTTACCGATCCAGGCCGCGGGACGGGGACAGCACCGGTGTAGCGCCCCCACCTTTGAGATGCCTCCCTGTACTCTTTGTAGGATCCTTCAAACACCTTCTTCACGTCACTGATCTGGTACTGGCACACCGCCGACACGTCTACGTCGCCCCTGAAACATGGCGGCAAGGCGGGGAATTAGTGATGTGTGGCAGTACAAACGGAGAGACGGATTACCTGTCATTCACTTGTGGGGAAATGTGACTTTTTAGTAGCAAACAGCTTCTGGATGCAGCACAAGTAAAGTCAGACTAACATGTAGGAATGTGAGATATCCTAAACAGAATGGTATATGGGAAGATAAAAGCTAAGTATTAGGGATGTAAAGATGCATCGTGAAGAGGTTACAAATCAATATAAATGTTTAAAGGTCCTATGACATGGTGCTCTTTGGATGCTTTTATATAGGCCTCAGTGGTCCCCTAACACTGTATCTGAAGTCTCTTTTATATAGGCCTCAGTGGTCCCCTAATACTGTATCTGAAGTCTCTTTTATATAGACCTTAGTGGTCCCCTAATACTGTATCTGAAGTCTCTTTTATATAGACCTTAGTGGTCCCCTAATACTGTATCTGAAGTCTCTTTTATATAGACCTTAGTGGTCCCCTAATACTGTATCTGAAGTCTCTTCTATATAGGCCTTAGTGGTCCCCTAATACTGTATCTGAAGTCTCTTTTATATAGACCTTAGTGGTCCCCTAATACTGCATCTGAAGTCTCTTTTATATAGGCCTTAGTGGTCCCCTAATACTGTATCTGAAGTCTCTTTTATATAGGCCTTAGAATAGGCAATATTACAGCCACTAGAGCCAGTACCACAATGAGCTTTCCTTAGGATGTGCCATTTCTGTGTCTGTAGCTATTGAGGAGGAGAGAGGGGGGGCAAGGTGGAGGGTGGGGCTGTGGTCTTGACCAACTGCTTCCCTCGTTTGAAAGCCATGATGTCTCTCTCTCATGGGTGGGCCAAATTCTCTGGGCGGGCAAAGCAGAGAAAGGGGAGGTAACCTTTCCCCTTATGAGGTCATAAGGAGAAGATTCCAGATCGGCCCATCTGAGCTTTCATTTTCTCAAAGGCAGAGCAGGATACCCAGGGCTCGGTTTACACCTATCACCATTTCTAGCCACTGGGGGACCATAGGCAGGCTGGGGGAACTCATATTAATGTTAAAAAACCTCATTAATTGAAATTTTTTACCATTAAAGATTGTAACAAGATTGATTTGACTTCAGACGTCTCTACGTGTTCTTAGTTTTGTTTTTATTTGGAGAGATTGTTTTTCTATTTATTTGGTTATTTTGATGTGGGGTTTGTTTTAGAATTCTAATTATTAACTTTTGATTTCATTTTTGTTATTTAAGATAAAATACAATTTCAGTTTTCTGTTGCACTTTTTTTTATAAGCGCACACATCTGTTGTTTTTCAAAGTGTGTATAAATGAAGGAATATTTTTTCAGTAATTTGTCTGCAGCTCATTCTGTTAAAAAAAAAGTCTGAGAAAATAGTAACGTGAACTTCAAATTGTAAATTCGAATTGTGAGTTGAGCGTTTCTTTACCCTACAAAATATACATATCTGTTGCATGTTAAAAGCATGGAATATGAACTTAATTCACACCTATCTAATAAATGTGTCCGTGTTTGGGGGTGTTGACTCTTTTCCTGCTTCCAACGTTAGCTACATGATTGCAGGATATACCAAACTAACTTTTCTTCACTTTCCTGGAGCACGAGCGGATAGCTGAAAGGAACATTGCGACTGTTGTGTGGAATAAGGTTGGCAACAAAAAGGCGCTACGCTTTTCAGTGTCTATTATTTCGCTGACAAACAAAAAGCCAGACACTATATAGTGTTAAGTTGCTGTGCTGTGAGCTGTAGCTGTACATTCACCACTTCTAAACAAAGGCAGAAAATAACTTAATTTTCGGAGATGATTCCTTCACAGCTCTGTGCAATGCGAGAAAATCTTGGAGCTGAACCGGGCAGACACAGTACTTTTCATAACTCACCCTGGTTCGGGTTAATTAAGTCTACTGCTAACTTACAACACTGATAACATTACAGTCGCCAAAATACCCGTTTTGTTAATCTCACCTGCACGATGTTTTTTTAAACTTTCATTTTATTTTCTTGTTGTGTTTCTGTTGCAGCATTGAACACATTTACAAAGACAGACTGGTGATGAAGGCCAATAACATTCTCATCTCATCTCAATCTCATTTTGCAGAAATAAAATGGAAGTGAGATGAACAGAGACATTTAAAAAAAAATAATGTATCTAAAAAAACTTTTTACATAAAACAGATGTTGACAAAGAAACATTGAAGTTGGGAAAAAAGGTAATAAATTGCAATATATCGCAGAATATTGCAAAAGGTTTAAAATCGGCATAACATCTTATCGTGAAGATATCGTTTCGTGAGTAGGATTGGGCATCGAGAACAAAAAAATTTAAAAATTACGATTCCAGTAGAATCGTTTCTTTATTGGAATCGTTTAGAGGATTTGGTTTCAAATCCGATCATCACTTCCCAATTTAAGATGCGAAACTTTTGGTTTCCGTAGCGGCCAGGCGCTTGTTGTGTTGCAGCCTTGGAGCACAGTAAGCAGCGCTCTAGTGTGTCTTTATTTGACATTGAAAAAGCCCGGTAAAACTGCAAACCACCACTGAATCAAAATAAAACTTTCCTCTTATTTGTGAAAATAGGCACGTGACCCGTTTCAACTCCACCCCTCAAAGAATCGATAAGAACCGGAATCGAAAGAAAAGAAATCGGAATCACAATTGTTCAAATCCAACCAATGCTTAATCCTTAATCCTTAATCGTGAGGCCTCTGGTGATTCCCACCCCTAATGATTTCCATGCTCATTCACCAGAATGACACATCTTTTTTTTAAATTATTATTTAGCTCTCAAACTAAGTTACTGACGTAATTATACAAAAACATATAGTTATGAATAAGCCACTATGGCTGTAAAACTGCAATGTGTGCTTTAAGGGAAGGCTATTCCAGTCTGGAACAGTACAGTACAGTGCAGCAGTGCCACGGCTTTTACAAGGTGAATGTCAAAAACTGTAGGACAGCACTGATGTTTTAGCAAGTTAAAAAGCTGGCCTATTCAGTCAGATTATGGCTTGAACTCTGAGTCATCATTTACATAATGTCCAATTATCCTAATGTTATCTCTATCAAAACCGCGGGGCTTTAAGGAATCCCCAGCGAGTCACACAGAGAAAAAGGATTAGGCGTTTTTTTTTCTCCTTCTTCTCAACAGCAGAAGGAACTCCGAATGAAGAAACAAAGCTTGAAGTTCACAGCTGGTTCACTTTGCGATATGATATCTCATTGAGGAACACAAAAGAGTCACATCAAAGGGGCATTACCCAGAGACGGCCAAAATCTCCAACTTCCCTCCCAAAGAGAACCTCCTGCCCCCTCTCCTATTGCTTTGTTGATAAGTAACTCATTAACACATTACAGTTATATTATGTCTAACAAATGCCAATCTATACGCCACTAATAACACCGCAAAATGAAGACATTGTTGTCAGAACCTGTCTAATCACCAGATACGTTTTCTCTTCAGAACAAAAATGCCAGAAAAGTTGATTTGATCCCAAAATAATCTTTTATCAAGCTAAGAGCCAACAACAGAGGCTGTTTTCCCTGAATAGTGAATACATTTTTTTTATAGCCATTAATTGAGGGTTAGATTTAGGGTTAACCCTTATCAAAACTAAGACATTATTGTCAAAACCTGTCTAATCACCAGATGATTGTAGTTTAATTATCACTTGAAATAAGTTTTCTCTTCAGAACAAAAGAAAATGCCAGAAAAGTTGATTTGATCCCAAAATAATCTTTTATCAAGCCATAAACTAAGAGCCAAGAACAGTGGACGTCAACAACAGAGTCCCTGATTAGTCCCACAAATGTTCAAGAGATGTAATTGACTGGATAAGCAATGGTATGATTACGTTTTTGGGGCTTTAATAGCCTTTAATCGACAGGACAGCTTGAAGACAGGAAAGGGGGAGAGAGAAAGGGAGAACGACCTGCAGCAAAGGGCCGCCGGTTCGGACTCGAACCCACGGCCGCTGCGAAGGACTCAGCCTACATGGGGCGCACGCTCTCTACTGGGTGAGCAGAGGTCGCCCCCGTATGATGCATTTCTGCTCCCAGGGCGAGATAAAGTAGATGGGTCATGATGAGGGCAGCAACTAATGATTATTTTCATTTCAGTCTATAAAATGTCAGAAAATGGTAAAAAAAAAAAAAATGTCAATCAAGGTTTCCCAAAGCCCAAGATGACATCCTCATTTGTCCACAACTCAAAGATATTGAGTTAACTGTCACAGAGGAATGAAGAAACTAGAAAATCTTCAATTTGTACTTCATTTTCATAAAAAAATGACTCAAACCGATTAATTGATTGTCAAAATAGTTGGCGACTAATTTAAAAGTTGACAACTGATTGACTTCAGTCATGATAGACAAATGAGTCGCATAAATAATGTGATTCAACGACCAATGACTCCATCACCAGTCTATTAATATTTATGATAAATGATTGTAGCACCTAATTAAATCATCCTGATTCTGTTTAGCAAATGGGCTCACTATGATCTGAAACAACAATTATTATCCATGTGACATTAATACAACCAATAAAATATATTCAAGCACACTTGACTTGTATCCACTCAAAATAACTCACATTACTGTCAGTCAAAGGCCTATTACATTAAAAGCCCAATTACACAGCAAATACCTAATCACATAAAGTACATAATTAGAGCTGTCATATCAGAGGCTGACCCACGATTTTAATAAAAAGCAGAGTGTCTGACATGTTGGGCGTCGTGCTGTAGTGTCTTGCCCTGACAGCAGTTGGCACATGCAGTGCTTAACTCACGACACTGAAATTGAGCCGTGTCTACAGTCTGTGGTCCACGTCTCGGACAGCGCTCGCTCTGACTCACCACTGGGCGTGGAAGATGCCAAAGAAGGTGGTCCCCCGCCAGTCCTGGCCCGGCAGCGTGAAGACGGCCCTCAGGTTGTTGAAGGAGACGTGGCGCTCAGGTAGAGAGCACTCCAGCCGGGCTTTCTGGAAAGTGGTCCACTTCTTCTGCAGGGTCCTGGTGCCACCCAGATCCCCCTGAGAGAAGACATACCAGGTGTCATCAATAGCTGATATTGGTCCATTAATATGTAAATTAGTTTGGATTATTTCATCTTTAGCTTATTGTTAGGGGAGGCAGTAGCTCAGTCCGTAGGGAGTTGGGCTGGTTCAAGTTCCTGTACGGACCGAAGTACGGAGTGGTAGATGGAGAGGTGCCAGATCACCTCCTGGGCACTGCCAAGGTGCTCTTAAGCAAGGCACCGAACCCCTCAACTGCTCTGGGCGGCCGTCCAGCAATCGCAGCCCCCTCACTCTGACATTTCTCCATTTGTGCATGGAGCTGAGCATGTGTGTGTATTTTGAGGCCTGTGTGTAACATTGTAATTTCCCCACTGGAGATCAATAAAAAGTATAAATTACATTAAATTTGTGACACTATAGAACTGTTTTCGCATTCATCTGCTCAAGGGGGGAGGTTTCTGTGTGCTCTCCTTAATTTCATTTAAGATCAGTAGCACAAATATGATTTTATGACATCACAACTACTGCACTGTACTTTGGAAGCCCATTGCGGTCCAGTGTGCAACTAACACAAGTGGGATGTGGGAACTTGAAGCCTCCAGTATACACTGAGGATAGATTTTTCAGGGAAGTAGGAGAAATCTTGTGTTCAGCAGTTAAACTTTTGAAAATGAAAAATTGTAATGCATATTCAACCAGTCTGGATTTTCCAACGAGGAAGAAGGAGTAGATTTACATTTCAAGATTTTTTTAGTGAGGTAATCAAACTTTTTTAGTGGAAAAAATGAGGTTTTTTTTAATTTATTTTTTTTATATATTATAAAACATGTCTGTAGCAGGCCCCCAGAAAGTGTGCCAGGCTTTGAATTAAATTAAACATAGTGGCCAAACAGTTTAAATGCAAATCTGGCCCGTCCCGTGATGCCCTCTCTGACCCAAAAGGACTTTTTCCCATACTTGACTTACATGGCGAAAGAAACATCTGTCAATCAGTGGATACATTTTTTTGAGCGTCACAATCCCAGCGAAATGACTTGTTTCGAGTTGTGCGTGAAGTATTCTACAGACAGCAGCCAAAATGCAGCAACTTCAGGTACGGCAAAGGAAGGACAGTCACAGCTAAAAACTGGTGTTAACCATTTGTTTACTTCACTGTGTTAATGGACTGAGGATGGGAGTAGGATTCGGTATTCGGTTTCGGAAGAATCTGTGTCATTCAAACATGACACAGCATACTGTATATCCAACACCTTTGCAATAATGTGACATATTTGCATTTATTTTTTTTATGTGTAGAGCTTAAACTTCCCACTTTGCTGCAGTGATGTAGAAGTGTACTATAGGGTGTGGTCAGCACACTGTGACATCACTGTTGGGTGCAGCTACAGATGCAACAGACCAACCTGGTATTCAGGGTATTAATTTTTTTTTTTCTCTGCTGTCAAATATCATGTCTGTAAATATCTATAAATAATCAAACTGTTCCACGTGAATGAGCTGACTGAACTGTTGTCCTGTTGAAAAAAACCTCTTAAGACCCTGAGATGTTCAAGGGTAGGCAGGATAACAATAATAAAGATATTCAAATATACAATATACATTGCACATTGATAAATATTCACTTTATATAATATACTGTGGGCCTGTCTGCTAGATTTGTCTTATTCCCATCATCCTTAGTGATCGCAGAAGCCGTAAAGAAGGAATAAAAATAAATAAATACATTGTGCGGCAGCAACAGCAATGTCAGCGGGATGATCTGAATTATTCGTTGCTCTGGTACACACCATGTGTGAGCATCTGTTTCTAATTTCATTCAAAGAGCTTTATTGTTCATCGCAGCGCAGACATTAAAGGACGCTTGCCATAAAACAGTGCATATATTGTACACTTAACTGCACACATCTCCGACGACTGTTACCAATCTGTCTCTATTTTGCTCAGTTTAAAGGTTACTCACATGATGTGTCTGCGTGAGTAACTGTAGCACGACACTAAAACCCTGTGCTGTGTCAACTAAAAGGTCACTGAAATTATACAAAATAAAAAGAGCTGCTATCTAAAGTCTCACAGATGGACTTTTCTCACAACTAGAAGCCCACTCTGATGTCTGGCCATAATCCATGTGGTATATCAAACCTAATCGGTTATCCTAATGAGGATGTTTAAGGACAATTCCGGCGCAAAATGAACCTAGGGGTTAATAACATATGTGTACCGAGTCGACCGTTCTCTGGGATCTGTTTTCATGCTAATCGAATGTGTCTCTAGCTTGAAACAAGCTACCGCAAAACGCTGATTAGCTGCTAACGCTAGCTTTCGGGGCAGAGGGTAAATTGCTATTTTATTCCACTAACAAGGCTCAAAATAGCACCACACTTCCACGGTAGCATAATGCGGGTCCCTACATGGAAATCAAAGCATTGAGAACTTTGTAACAAACGCTGCGTTTGAGATATGTTACTGGTTAGTGGTTGCACGACGTTCGTCGTTCGACTGGTCATTTTCAAGATGGCGCCCGCATGTAATCGTGAACACTACTGTCTTTTATAATCTATCTTTTTAATAAACCGTCTGTACACTTACAAAGTTCTCAATGCTTCGGTGTACATGTAGGGACCCTCATTATGCTACCGTGGAAGTGTGGTGCTATTTTGAGCCTTGTTAGTGGTATAAAATGTCTTCCAGAGAGATGTGTTCAGGTGCATTCTGGGCGTATTGCTATCTTGAGGCAGCGGGAAGTGATCGCGCCATTGACCAACAAAAACCTGGTCTAAAGTCAACAGCGCAGCATTTCACTGTTATTTTAACAGCAAATTAGTAAAATGGGACTAGGTTCGTGCACAGCGCGTGCACACTACGCTTGTTACACACACAGGGAAGCCCAGCAGCACACAAACATGCAAAAGATTACAAATAAAAAATATTACGGTGCAAATCCGCCATCATAATAGCAATGTGCTAAGGTCCAAATGTGCCTGGCTTTTAAAGGGAATGGGAGATGATCTCTGATTGGTTTATTGCATGTTACGCCCAAAACACACCTATGAATTAATGAAGACACTAAGTACAACCCTTTTGAAACATGCGCACGGCGCATGGACCCTTTTTTCCGAAGTCAAACTAGCAAAAGTGGATTTGGACAAGCCCTAAACGCACCTGCGCCAATGCACTTCACACCGTGTGCTTAGATCGTTAAAATAGGTGTCATTTATCATATTTATTGCTATATACAGTATATTTACTTAAAGGTTCAGTTGGTAACTTTTTTAAAGGTAACTTTGTGTCATATTTGCTCAAACCGTCACTATATCCTGACAGTAGCACATGACACAGATAATCTGTGAAAAAAATCATGTTCCTCTGCCTCCTCCTAGTGCTCCTAACGGCATTTGGAAGTTTCCACCACGCCCGAAGGAAAACAGCCAATCAGAGCCGAGCTGTGTCAATCACTGCCTGTGAACTCTGTTCAAACTGTCAACACTAGGCAGCGCTGATCAAATAAGAATCAAGAATCTGTTACTGCATTGCATATTTCTCGCCTCAAATGTTTTCAGAAAGGAATCAGAAATTTCAGTGTACTGTTTAGCTGTACAATGAGAACGTTTGCTGCGGCCGGTGGGCGGTGCTTGATTTTGGACCGACTGTGCATTTTATTTACAGATTATCTGTCTCATGTACTACTCTCAGGATATAGTGACAGTTTGAGCAAATATGACAAAAAATTACCTTTTATAATAGTTACCTACTAAACATTTAATATAGCACATTGGACATTTAATAGCTGTAAAACAACTATACCAGTTGCCTCCTTATATGGGCATCTCCTGTTGAAGTCTGTAAGCCCAAAACTGTTAGCAAGTGCTGTCTCACATTATTAAATGCACAGAAACAGCTGCCAAAACAGCTGGAGGAAACAGAAAACATCTGATTTCAAGCCAAGCGTGCATGAAACTATTTTTAAAGTCCAAACTTGTTTTGGGATTACAAACGTCCCCAGTGCATTCTTAAATAGTCACATGCAGATTTATTACTGTTTGAATTAGTTTGTTCTTTTCCCTCGGTTTTGTCATGAAATGTCCACAGACGCACCACACGCAGAGTGAGAAGAAGGCAGTTTGAGGAGATTTCCTAATCGAATCTGTTCTGATCCGTTTTAATTATCCATTGGGGTGTTACCTTGCAGACCCGGGCCACTCTGGCCACGGTGAGCTCCGTGTCACAGTCCAGCTCCAACGCTCGCTCGCTGAAGAAGAAGTAGATCTTGTCGTCGTCCCCCTCTTTAGTGCCACTGCTCTCCCTCACGAGGGCTGAACCCACAAAGTCCGGCTCTGCACGCACGCAAACGCGCACACGCACACGCACACGCACACGCAACACACACACACACACACACACACACACACACACACACACACACACACACACACACAGAGGAGTGGTATCAGAAAGACATACATCACAACTGAATAAAATGACAGTCTCAGCCTGGAGGTGCATTTGGACTGAATCACACGCAAACACACACACACACACACACACACACACACACACACACACACACACACACACACACACACACACACACACACACACACACGTGCACGCTTGACACCTCCATCTCATTCCCTTCCGCACCTTCTCACCTCTCTGTCTATTTTCTATCATCACTCTCTCCTTCCCCTCATCTCTCCTCCAGTCATTTCTCGCTCTCCGTCTGCCTAGCACCCCTTTTAGCGTCCCATTTTGTGTTTCTCACTTCCTCCCGTCCTTTCTGTTTTGCTCAGATTCTCTCTATAATATATATATGTGTGTATATATATATATGTGTGTATATATATATACATATATATATATATATCCAGCCCTCAATAGGTTTTGAATGATACGTTTTTAAAAAAGGCAGATAGAGAATTTTTTTGGACTCCAGCCGCAGGTGACTTTAAATTCAACCATTTTAATGGTACGTTTTTTGGGGTTTTCTTTTTTTACAGTTACTAGGTTACAATGTTTTCCCAGATGAACTGCTATTTTAGTATAAAATCCTGTGAAGCAGTATTGTAAGCCATCATGAGGCACTACAACTCTCCACTGAAACTCAGGCTAATTAAATGCTTTCAGGCCGGTTAGAAGCTCCTTAAATTGAGGTGAGGCTAGCTTAATTGGTCTGGGTCTAGTTTTAAAAAAAAAAGCTCTGTATCAGTATGTTTAATAAACGGACACAAACCTCAGCCTCATCTGTCTGTTCCTCCTTCCTCCCGCTCCATTCTCCATTCCCCCTCACCTTCTCCCTCTATCTCCTCATCGCCAATCCTAATGTCTGTTCTTTCATCAGCCATTTTTCCTGCTGTGACTTCATCCTCTTCTCTCCCCTTCATTTCTCTCCAAGTAGCTCACTCCTTTCCCCACCTCGTCCCACTGACAGATAACGATCCGAGTCCTGCAATTCATTTCCTGCAACTCATTTCTTTATTCTCTTGTTCTTGTGCATGTTTCTGCATCTTATTTTTTTTTAATGAAACTCTGTTAAAAAGAAGCCGGCGTTATCAACCTCTAACGCGATTCATTTTATCTGAATACATATTTAATTTGTCGGTGTCCCAGTGTCTCGGATAGAAACTTAAAACTGGACTGATGCAGAATATTTTAGTTTAATTCTATACAGATATGGATGAACAGATATTTTTTCATACATTTTAATTTTTGTTCTGAACATAATGTTAAAATACAAGTGTATGATTCACAGTTTGCTCCCCAGCACCATGGTAGGTACTGATACTTGTACTTTAGTGTGGTGGGTGTTCTTTTATCACCTTTCCAAAACCAACGCGTGGCACGCACGCACGCACGCACGCACGCACAAACGCACGCACGCGTGCGCACTAACAGTAAGTAACAGTGTAAGGAACGCATTAAACAGTTTGTTTCTGTGCTTTACGCAAGCTACAAATGTTAGCATGTCTGGCAACTAGCTTACTACTACCTACAGTAGTATGCTAGTTGTAAGCTAGCAGTACAAACACTACTACTAGCTAGTACAAACAGTGTAGCTAGTAGTAACTAGCATATCATTAGCTACCCGAGATAGCCCCAAGTTAACGTATTGATTGAAAACACAAAGATTAAGGCAGGGATTTTACCTTTTTTGTTGCTTTTCCAAGAATGTTTTTCTATAGTTAGCATCCAGACAAGGTTAAATTAGAACCAAATAACATTTTAATTCAATTTCTACTTATAATAATGTATTATACTAGGGGTAATTAGCCGCAATACGAGAACAATGCTGTCCTTTATTCCCATGTTTTCTACATGCACCATTAACTGGTGAGGATACCGCCATTTTGCCAGGGTCATGCAGCTATTAGCATCAGTCTTTTATATCATATATGTAGCTAATAAGTGCACATTTAAGACCCTTTTACATTCGTTTGAACATGACACTTCTGAAAAGATTAAAAAGTCAGCTGGAGACAGTCATTAACTCATTAGAGCTGATAACAACAGTCATCATTTTAGCCGTCGGCTGTCAGCTGGAAATGAACAGCCTGCTGTAGTTTACTTCTGTGTGAGATCGATGACCCATTGTTTCAAAAACTAGGAATTTTGAGTAGTAAATGTGCCATTGTTATCATGAATCCATGCTAGAATAAAGCTTTGGCAGAAGTAACAACATTAGTAAAAGGGGGTTGGGGCAGAAAACCAATTCTAGAAGAAATAAATAAGAACTGGGCAAATAAAAACATTAGTATTAAAAGAAATTGTAAAAACGCAACAATATAGTATATACAGTATATATATATATATATATATGTATATATATATATATATATATATATATATATATATATATTAGTGCTGTCAGTTAAACGCGTTATTAACGGCGTTAACGCAAACCCATTTTAATGGCGTACATTTTTTTATTGCAAGATTAACGTTCTTTTTGGCCTAGCAAACTTTGTAGTTTTTTTCACATGCTGTTGCAACAGCTAGTAACGTTAGAAAACTACAACACCACACCGGATCTAGCTAGACCGGAAACAAAACAACAGGCACGCCGCACACACTTGTTTGGGCTCACGAGACAGCCAAAGGGTTAAGCTAATGTTAGGTATTCGAGTGGAATGGATGCCAATAAGGTTCTGAATGGAAAGTTTACTTTTAAAAAATTGCCAAATGGTTGCATTGACAAGATAAAAGTGATGTGTGTGTTTTGTCATTGTGAACTGAGCTATCATTGCAGCACGTCCAGTCTGAAATACCACTTGATGGCGATTAATTATTTTAATCGTTTGACAGCACTAATAGTGCTGTCAAATATCTTTTTTCTATCCATTCCTTCCCCTTTTCTTCCCTCCCTGCCTATCTCTTTCAGTTGGCAGGCTGACCACTTCTTTCTCTTTGTCTTTCAAATGTCCTCTTTTCACTTACCATTGAGCCAGGCAGGCAAGTATTCGCTCTTCATGCTGTAGTGCTGTTGGCCCAGGTTCCTCAGAATGACTGGCTCTGTACCCAGGAAGTTATTGAGCGTTGCCGAGTACAGCTCCTTATCTGTACCAACAAAATGCAAGCTTTTAGTTTAATTCTGTTTTTCAGCCACAATTGTACAGGCCTGAGAGAAGAACAGTGGTTCAGCGGGGAGACAAATAAATAAGAACAGAGAAAGGATGCCTATTGGTCCAGAGATGTTGTTCACAATGAAGTGAATGCAGCATGCACAGTTGAACTGGACTCCTCTGGACTCTCACTGCAGTATCGTATGGCTACACAACAGATGGTAAGTTTGTGGAGATTTGATGGACATGTTATGGTTCTGTTAGAGCTGTAAAAACATGGCGCTGTTCACTTAAAGCTGTTGTAGGCACTTTATTTTTGGCGTTGTTGGGCAAATATTCCATAATAATCTTTCAGCATATTGTAATTCAAGTGGTCTGAGAGAAAACAAGACTCCTGCATCTCTTCTTTGCTCTGTATTCAGGCTTCAGAAAATCTAGCTGTCACAGGAGACAGGTCATTTTAGAAAGAGAGAGAAAGAGAGAGAGAGAGAGAGAGAGAGAGAGAACGCTCCTATTGGCTGTTCTGCGCATCATATGTACAAAGAGGGGAGAGGGAGAGCTGCAGGAAAAGGTAAAATTCTTCAAGTCAAGTTTTTTTGCATTCTACCAAAGACTCTCTACAACTAAAGATGGCACATTTCAAGCAGCGCCAACGGTATGAAACGTTACACCCGTCCTGACTCCTAAATGGGCGTGGCTTCGTTTGAAAGTGTAACGAACGCCTTGTAGACGTTAGTTGACGTTAGCTTGTCTGTGTTGCCAGATCTCGCGAGAGTTTGTTCCTGAGACAGAAACCGGTTTCGAACAAAAAACCATTTTAGTGTCAGAATGTTGTGGAGATATGTGGCTCGTGAAAAATGGCTCCAATATTTACTTGGGTGACTATGGGGCGAAAGAACCGGTCATAATCTGTGTTCATGTTCACCTCTTCCATTGGAAGCAATAACCTCAGATCCTGCCTCCTAAAGAGGCGTGGCAGTTGGCGGAGCCCACACGACACAGATACAGGAAGTTACACTTTGTTGTGTGGCAAAGAGTAACATTGTGGTGTCTTAGTTGTAAAATGTCTATGATTCTACCAACAGCAGCTTTAACTGTACAGACTGCTGAGATGGAACAATAGGAGCTGACTGTGTTTGGTGTTGAGACATTGACATGAATGCAGGAGGACTAACATACTAACATATGCAGTTTTGGTTTAACATGACCCTTAAATGATCGCTACATCCATTCAAAAACACAAAACACTTGTATTTAAGTGTAAGTTATATTACACAACTTGTATTTTCTTGTATTATAAAAAGATTTTTTCATTTTATAAAAGGTTTGTCTGTAAATGGAGTACATGAAAACATGCATTCATTTACATAAAGCTAAGTACAGTATGTGCTCACACACACACACACACACACACACACACACACATTTTTACTCACCCACTATCAGGCCAGTATGTCCTTTGGCAGGGTCATATGGACATTTACCCTTCCCATCTTCCAGGGCTGCAGTGTTGAGGGTAAAATAGTCTGCGTTCTGTAAACACACACACACACACACACACACACACACACACACACACACACACACACACACACACACACACACACACACACACACACACACACACACACACACACAGGTGTTATTTTCGTGCTCAGTGTGTATCATGAACCACATGACAAAGCTCTGTCTGTCCGTTACAAGGACCATAGCTTCACCCCTCACCATGTTGTCCAATCGCATTAGTGTCACACACACACACACACACACACACACACACACACACACACACACACACACACACACACACACACACACACACACACACACACACACACACACACACACACACACACTAGTATTCACACATTCAGCTAATCCAGGATGTTGTACTGTGTTCCATTGCATTTATTTAGATTTTATCACACAGTGGTCTTAGCCTGAGGTCAGATGGCTGACATCTCGAGTTGACACCTGTCAGGGTCAGCACTGGCTCGCAAAAACACTATCTAGGGAAACTCTCACACACACACACACATTGGCATACGTACCACGTAGGTGCATTTGGGCTGGAAGGCGTAGGTGCCGCAGGTGTAGAGGTGTGTGTGGTTGTAGCTCTGCAGGAAACGGATGTAGTTGAAGCACTCGGTCTGTGAAGGCAACAGGAGCAATTGTTTGAATGCTGTTGTCTTTCCTAAAGTGGCAGTCAGTGCTGTTTTATCCTCTGTTAAGCCTATTCCACCATGACGACACACACACACACCTCTAAAATGTAGCCTTTTGTCTAATGCTTCAACTTCGGTTCTTTTAAATCCTTTTTTTACCTGCAATACCTCACTAACCTCAGGGACAAGATCACGTTTGCTGATGCAGTAATATCATTTCATTAAAAATGTATGAAATCTGCTGGCCAGTCAGCGATTGAACGGATCTTTTGGCCGTGCCATGTTCTCGGTGTAGAAAAATTGAGGACGCTGAACAAGGGCAACCTCCGAGAAAAACATTCCACTTTCATTTCTTTTGTGTTTGATGTAAATCCATTTTAACACAGTTTTACAAGGGTCCTATATTGAGGACATCACTTAATAGATGATGTAGTGATGTAACCACATTATCCAAGTAACCTTTAAACTGAACAGAAAAGCGACAGATTGTTTCCATTCAAAAGATATGTGTGCAATTAACAGTGTAATATATGCACAGTTTTATGGGTAGTGCCCTTTAATGTCTGTGCTGTGATGAACAATAAAGCTATTTGAATGGAATTGGAAACAGATGCTCACACATGATGCGAGAGGAATGAATAATTCAGCGCATCCACTTGATGTTGCCTTTGCAGCAGCAAAACACTATCTGTATCTCACGGCTGTAATAGGCACAATATGATTTTTTTAT
Source organism: Perca fluviatilis (assembly GCF_010015445.1). NCBI lineage: Eukaryota > Metazoa > Chordata > Actinopteri > Perciformes > Percidae > Perca > Perca fluviatilis. The sequence goes on along the minus strand of NC_053117.1, from coordinate 6,593,671 downwards.
TCATTTTTACAGCTCCAGCAATCAGTGGGGATAATCATGTGAGATGTGTCTGGCAGACCAGCTTCTTTCAGGCCCACAATTACAACATTACATAAAAAGACAGATCATTAAGTATAATGATGGGCAGTGTAAACACCATATGGTTATTCGCGCATACTAAGTCAATTTCTGTTGTATATGTAACCATATGTTTTACCGTAAGCATTCACAGCTGTGTTAGTCACAGGACTGAAGTAGCTGTGCAGAAGAAATGTACTTTTGCCGGCATTTTTGACTAAATGTTCCACACTAACTATCCTGATCACAGGCCATCATTTTAAGAGCCACACCCCCAAAAAGTGAAAGGAACAATTACATGTTGAGTTTTAATAACTTTTAAAAACACTGGAGTATTTTTAAAGCTCCTGTTATACTCATTTCTCAACATGTTTTTCTTTCTTTCTCTGAGTCAATTAGAATGAAAGTAGTGTTGCTACCATTGCACTCCAGTGAACTATTCTGTTTTGAAACCACATCAAAGATTACTGTTGTGCAATGCGAGAAGTTTTAGCTCCATTTCCAAAAGCTCTGCGTTTCTATAAAATATTAAACAAGGCTCCCTGCAAATGTACATTTTGCAGTCTAAGCAGTGAGAAGCTCTCGCTGAGATTAAAGTGCAAAGCTGGGGCCAGTTCACTATCTGTGTTTACAAATGTGCCACAAGTGACGGTTAAGGACTAGAGGCTCATAAGCATGGACAAGGTATCATTAAACATTTGGAAAAAGTGGAACCTCATTATGAAATTTCTATCTTAAAAAAATAAAATAAAATCTGATTGATGAATGCTCCTCTGACTGTGGAACATCATTATAAGAAGCCCATGCATAAATTAAAGGAATGGTGTCCTGCTGAGAGTTAGATGAGAAGATTGATGCCACTCTCACGTCTGCCGTCTGTTAAATACGAAGCCTCAGCATCAGTCTTTATCACATATTAGAATCTCTCTGAAACAGGACTTCACCCACTTTTTGTCGATCAAGACACATTTTTTTTAAACAGCAGATATGGTTTGTTTGTCCAAGAAAAATTTCCTTTGGGACAATAAAAATCTAGCTTATCTTAGAACACTTAAAACCTAACCGTGTCTGGAAGATGCCCTTCCCCTGTGTGCTAATGTAATGACTGGAAGGTTTCCAGTGGGAAATCCCAGACTGACTTGACAAAATGTAATTGAGCAAAGTGAAGTGAGTAATGTCGCTCTCATAAACTAATGTCTTAAAAAAATAAATAAAAAAAATACTGCCACGGTGCCCTGGAGCAATGCAGGTAACCCAGACGACTCTAACGCTGTCAGCTAAAATCCATGTTACCTGGTTGTTCTTCCCCTTGGCAACACACTCTCTCTTCTTATCCTGCGGAGCCAGCCAGTCAATCTGGAGAAAAGAAAGACACAGATGGTGACAGGGTCCCACACATTGTCATGGACAAAATTTCAAAACTTTCCCATGATTCATTACGGACTCATAATAAAGTTTCCATGAGCATTCACAACATAGCCCAAACAGAACTGTATAGTGCTTTACTCCAAATGTTACAGCTTTAGTGCGTAACTTTTTGATATTAATGAATGTCTGTTTCATTTAATCCATTGCCAAATAGCTACAAAGCTAATTAAGACTATCGGCTCCACACAACTCTCTCTGTATTTCTCTGTATGGCTATGTTCAGAAGATTGTGGTGTCCGGCGACTTTCGCGTGCAGAAACTCTAGTGGAGATAATGACCTCTTCTTAAAGCGCCCATATGATACTCATTTTCAGGTTCATAATTGTATTTTGAGGTTGTACCAGAATAGGTTTACATGGTTTCATTTTCAAAAAACACCATATTTTTGTTGCAGGTCTCTGCTTTAGCTACAGAGTAAGACATCTTACTTCTGTATCATCTTTGTTGGCACTCCCACATGCGCAGTAGCTAGGTAAAGATATATCAGCTAGCTAGCTGTTTCCATAGACAGTAAAAGAAAGGCTGTTTCTCCAACTTCGGCCTGTACAAAGCAGGATTAGCCGGGAGACTTCTTCTAAACGAGGGCGCACTTCCAACTTTGCGTGGAATACCTGCAGAACAGGGACATGGAAGTAGTTCTTTTGTAGATTATGGTGAAGTAGTGTGTGTTGTAGCAGTGTTTTGCCATTGCGAACGAGCTAGCATGCTACGGTTAGCCACGGACATTGAAGGCTTGTATCACGTGGACGCGTTTTGATGTCATTACTTAGAACTCCTCATGGGGGTGGCAGAAACTACGCACTATAGCATTAACTATTATATAAAAATAAAAAGCAACTTTTATCAATTTAAAACAGTTGGTGTAGCAGCCACATCTTTCTCCAGTATGTTGTTTATGGTGTCATTTATATTATTCATTGATTATTATATTATGCACTGACATAGTAGGTGGTGGACGTGATAACATTATATTTGTTTGCTTCACCTGTTCCTCCTTTTTTGGACTGCTTACAGCCGCAACAGTTAGTTATGTACATATTTTCGAATGTTTTTGATTACAAACTCTGGATGCAAGTCTGAAACACAATGCTGCAACAGGTATGTAGCCTACATACTTCATAATATTTCATGGCTCTCTAATGACCGATACAAATTGTATTGTCATTATAGAGCCATGAAATATTAAATGCACACCCTGTGTCATTCAAACATATCATATTCAAACTCTATTCAAACGTAATTTCAGCTAGCTGGCATACATGGAGGGTTAGAAAAATGAAGTCACACATCAGAGCTACGTTACGTCAACAGCTACAGAAAAAAATAAGCTATGCTACAATATGTTAAATGGTTATGGAGAGAAGATTACTGTAACAATTCATTTTGTTAAACACAACAAAATTCCATGACTTTTCCAAAACTTTTGAGGATTTTACTAACTAGTGCAGTGCCTGTTCAAAATGTGCCTGTTTGGAACGGGCAGATTGCTTGGCCTGTGGCATTGCATGCTTGTAGCTTTCTCCAGAACCGCTGTACCCCAAAATTACTTACAGAAGGCCCCCAAAGCAACCCAACTACTGACTAACTCAGTACTTCACAAACATTGAACTACTACACTTACCTGACAGAGAAATGTTACTGGTTACGAGACTCAGATTTTACTCACAAAATACAAATTTACCGCTCACAGCAACTTTTGTTTGATGTCTGGTGTTGGCAATTTTTTATTGAGATTCCTCTTCGCAAAATGAGTGAATTTAAGCGGGGCTTTTATTGTGAAGAGTAGACACGTAGGAAGTGAAGCCAGCGTTATGCCAGCGTCCTCAAACTTCATTGTGCGGTTGCCTACTTTCATTCATATTTATTAATGTTCAACGCTGTCCAAACTGCTCCAAATTCCAAACACCAAGTTCATTGGGTACACCTCAAGTGTGAAGTAGATTGGATTAACGGCAACCGACACACTCAAACACACACAGAGGGTCCTCGATTTATAGTTAGATTCAATGACATTTCCAGGCCGGGAAAATTCGATTTTTTCTTTCAACATGTCAACAGGAACGTTTCTGTCTGCCTTTGGCCCATAAATAATACATCCCGCAAGAATGTATCAATATATCATCTTCATTCATTGCCATAGCCTCTAAAAAAAAACATAATACGTGAAAATGACATCATCTCATTTCTTTCTAATATGGTGCACTCAGAGAGACATCCCGGCAAAAAAAATGCCACTTTGCTCGCTGCTGTAACTATAGCAACAACCACACAAAATGGTCCCTAATGACAGCAACTGCATTCTTTTTCGAACCATCAAATACGTACAATGTGGTTTTTGAAAGATTGGAGTACAAAGTATGCAAGTTCACCTTGAACCAAAGATACAGTTAAGTCAGTTAAAATAGTCCTCAGACTGACATGGAGACCCAGGCTTGGTCCCCGGCAGCTGTGCTTCTGAGTTGGCCACATCAAACATGCTGTTAGTGGCAAGGCAGTAACAGTGAAACAGTGAGATGCTTTGTGCAGCAAAATTCCCTAATGATTTTACCATTGTCTAAGGATCAAAGACAGGGTACCATAATGCACCTGTGGAAAGTACTACTCCTCTGACAAGCTTTTGTCCTCCAAAAAGGTACAATTCTGCTGACACATGTACAGCTGGGTATTAAAGTATTAAACTCGGATTTCCTTGACTGGGTTTAAACCAACAACAATCAAACAATGGGTTATTGCCAACCAACAAAAAAAAAATGCACATTCTTTTAGGGCTGAGCAATTCATCGAATTTTAATTGCGATTACGATTTTAGCTATAACGATCACAAGAACAATGTAATCGAGAAAAGCAATTATTTTGCACATTCTGCTTGCAAGTACACACTTTTTTTGTCTTGTTTACAGAATGAAAAAAATGCAATGGAATGGAATGGGTTCAATTGGAAAATAAGGTTATTAATAATAATATGTTTATTTGATATAGCACCTTTTACAGACAAAGTCACAAAGTGCTTCACATGATAAACATTTGTAAAAATACAGTAGGATCCCTTATAAGAAAATAAGCAAGTAAAAAAAAAGAATTGAAAGACCAATGAAAATCATTTAAAAGATGAAAACCTAAAACCCAAAGTTACAAACATGAGTCAAAAGTGAATTTAAACAAGTGTGTCTTCAGCTGCTTTTTAAAAGCTTCAACCGAGACTGCAGAACGTAAGACAGTAGGAAGGGCGCTCCACAGGTTTGGAGCCACCGCACTGAAAGGAACGGTCACCTTTAGTTTTTAAGCGAGTGCGTGGGACCCCACCAGTTGTCCCTGGTTAGAAGACCTGAGGGACCTGTTAGTAGTGTACGGATGGAGCAGGTTCGAGATATAAACAGGTGGCTTACCATGCAATGTTTTATAAGTCAGAAGAAGAACTTTAAATTGGATCCTGAACTTGATCAGAAGCCAATGTGATGAGTACGGGTGTGAATCTTCACTGGCCTCATGATTCAATTCGATTAGGATTATCCTGTCAACGATTCGATATCCCGATGCATCACGATGCACCACCACCTCAAATTCATTATATATTGCTACACATGGTTTTCATCAACCATTTCCAGAGATGAGATATATGTGAACTCCCGGCTTTATTGCATCTGCTCTTAAAAAGACACTTCCTGAATGTATCGGAGTCTGAACACAGAAGACAACAGACAAAAGGCAAAAACAGAAAAAGCAGCAAACTGAAAATCAACAAGCAATATCAGTAGGCAATAATCGATTACTGTCTGTCACTGCATCGATGCAGAATCATCCACATCCGCATCGCGATGTATCAATGCAATGAATAATTTCAACACCCCTAGTAATGAGTATAAAATTGGAGTGATGTGCGACCTGGTCAACAGCCTTGCAGCAGAGTTCTGGACCAGTTGTAGACGGTCCTGGGACGACTTGCTGAGACAGGTGAAAACGGAGTTGCAGAAATCAAGCCGGGATGATATAAAACCATGAATGATTGTCTTCAGTTCAGAATGGGAAATAACAGCTCTAAGTTTGGCAATGTTTCTTAATTGAAAGAAACGTGCGGGCCAGTGATTTGATATGTCGATCAAAATATATGTTATGATCAAATATAACATCAAGATTTCTCAGTTTGGACTGTACCGCTGAAGAAAGGGACCCCAAATGCTGAAAAAGGGAAATTTCACAGTTCAAGGTGTTGTTACTTTTGATTTGCTTAATCATTAATCATTTTGTTTCACTGTTTTTTTAAGTTCAAAAATTGCAACATCTTTCCAAAAGTCAATGAGGAATTGTGTTAAATAATCGTGATTTCAGTATTGACCAAAATAATTGTGATTATGATTTTGTCCATAACCGAGCAGCCCTACATTCTTTCACACTTTATACGTCCATGCTTCCCTTTGATGTTTGTTATTTAGTGCTATTTACAGTAGCTGCTTTTTTTCGATTGGCTGTGTGACACATGGCTGAACTTTGCTCCGTGGATAGAGGCCCAAAATATGAAGTGTGTTTACTAAGAGCTTTCCACACCATTAGAAATAATTACACTGGTCATTACAGATGGAGAGCTGCTGCAAACTCAGTATTAAACTCGGATTTACTTGACTGGGTTTCAACCAGCAGCAATCAAACAATGGGTGTATTGCCATATACTGTACTGGTAGATAGACTGCGCTTTTAAAACCCAGACTTAGAATACTGACTTTTAATAATAGTGGCTTTGAAATGTAATAATATTTTACTATAGCCTAGAAATCTAGACGCATCCTAGCGGCAGCAAATGTAATTTGCAGCCAGGGTCAGTCTAGCAACTCTCCGTTGGCTTGCGAGCTGGAAAACCAAACTCTAGTCGGGCCAATCACGTATACGTGTATAGAGTCGGTGGGCGGGCTTAACATAATGACGGCAGAGTTGCGACGGTTCCGCGTGAATTCCCTGCTAATTGGAAACAAAGAAGATGGCTGCTGCTGCTGGAGAACAGCTGTCTTTGGAATCGGCTTTGGCCATGACTCTGGAAGGCTTGGAGTTCAGCTTTTCTTTGAAAAGAACAAAGAACGGCACTGAAGTCGTTCTTAAAAAAAGAAGATGTGTTCGGAGTTTTGCCGACCGGATACGGCAAAAGTTTAATCTATCAACTAGCGTTGCTCTGCTTGGTTGTAGCGCTATCCTATTGCGTGCAGAGGGAATTTGAAAGACAACCGTTTATCCCGCCCCTCGGATTGAGCCCTGCCAATGGTGAGTTCCCAGACCCAACATCTTGATGTGGGTCTGGCTTGTCAGGCTAATTTTACTAGCAATACACAGGGAAATCTCCTCACCTTATCCGTCCCTGACTCCCTGCCACTGTCCACTGAATGCCCACATTCAATTCTCACTGTAGAGATGATGGAGTTGGAATGGTTAAGATTTAATAACTGAATTAAACATTCAAATTAGTGGCTGTGAAATATTACCTGTAGGATCTGTGCCGTTAACTAATGCACTAGTTTCTAAAGAAAGACGAGATAAAATAAGGCATTGCAACACAAGCACTTTATTGTTACTTCTAATTTGTTCCCAAGGGATTCTTATTAGTCCCTGACTACTTTATTATCTAATGAAGAAATTCACTTTTAATTCACACTCTTAAGGATTTAATGTGCCACATTAATATACTGTAAATATATCAATATGTCAAACACTTAAAGCTTATTATTGTATGCGCCATTCAAAAAAGGTATGTGTAAAGGCTTTAGGCCGCCCCACACGTTATTGTAGGCCCAGTTTAATTTGCAATTTAGTTTGATACAATATATGTACAGTAGTAGGAGGTCCTGCTCCGTCTCTCTTTCTGTCATAGTCATTGAAAAGGTCTCAACTGATGAGCGGAAACCTTTATTTTGGGAAAGACCTCAGTGCTATTACATGGACACTTGGGAGTTTTTCCTCGCCACTGTCACACTAAATGCTTGCTCTTGGTGGAATTACTGGAATTGTTGGGTCTTTGTAAATTATAGAGTGTGGTCTAGACCTACTCTATCTCGAAAGTGTCTTGAGATAACTCTTGTTATGATTTGATACTATGAATAAAATTGAATTGAAACAGCGCATTGCTGCAGCAAATTCAGTCCAAATTGTATCAGCGGTGCCTGAGGTACCACACGGGATGAGTGAACAAAAATCGTAAACAATCACCACGGGGAAAGAACATAACTAAATAACGTCGGAGGAAGCACTTCAGACACGAAAGGGAGCTGCGCATCTCAAAGAAAGTCACAAAACCCTTCCTAGAACATATTCAGGGCAGAAAGACAGACATGAAAGTAATGAAGGAAGACAGCAAAGAAATGAAAGAGTAGCAGTTAAAGGAATGAAGGAAGAAAGGAAGGAAGGAAGGAAGGAAGGAGGGGTGAGAGAGAGATGGGCCGATGGTGACAGAGGGGAAGTGACTATTCCCTCATGCTTGCGCTGTCATCTGTCTGTGTTGGCTCCTTCCCTCTACATTGCACGCTGGGGGCTGACAACAGGTGGGCTTATCATTACTGTAAGACTCATAACCCTCACTCAAACAGCCTGTGCTGCATGTGTCAGTGTGTGTGTGTGTGTGTGTGTGTGTGTGTAGCCTATGTGTGTGTGCATCTAATAACTGCTCATTACGGCGCTAAATCAGATAACAATTCCCAAACCGCTGCGGGCTGCTCACTGCACCTTCATTGGACTGCTGTAATTGTATTGATTGCAATATGGACCAATTACTGAGGGAGCAAAGCAAAAAAAACGGATTGAGTCTCCGAGGCTTTAGCGTCTCTCCGAGTGTGTAAGTGTGTGTATATCAGGTCAGGTACAGGGTATTTATAGAGCGCTTTAAAACAAACACATTTGCCCCAGAGTGCTTCACAGAAAAACAAGACGCACAAATTAAAAGAAGGACAAAAAAAAAAATCAAGAAAGATTGAATATGTGCATCATAAAGGAACAGAGCCAAAGCCTGCGAAAGTGTATGTGCGAAATGTGCGCGTGCGTGAGAGTGCCTGTGCTGACAGAAGTGAAATATTGGAGCCAATCGCCGCGCATATTGCGACCTTAATATCTGACAGCTCGCTCACACTATTACAGTTGGAGGCCTTTAGGAACAGATAACATAAATAACTTCCAAATAAAGTCATAACTCGTCAGAAAAACATCTGAACTCAGTCCAAGATGTATAAAACGTGATCATGTAAAAACCCCTTTCCTGATTAACAATGACTCATTATGTCATAAGAGCTTGTTTTTCTAGCGTTTCTGGTTTAACTTAACTGAAAGATTGAATGTATGTCAAAACTCAGCCACAGGCTGTTAGATAAGTCTGAAACACAACACGTAGGGATGCATTAAAGCGCCCATATTATGCTCATTTTCAGGTTCATAACTGTATTTTAAGGTTGTACCAGAATAGGTTTACATGGTTTAATTTTCAAAAAACACCATATTGTTGTTGTACTGCACAGCTCTCTCTCACTGCTGCAGATCCTCTTTTCACCTGGTTTCTGTTTTAGCTACAGAGTGAGACCTCTTTTCATCTTCTTCTTCTGTACTATCTTTGATTGCACTCGCACATGCGCAGTAGCTCAGATGTAGAGCATGTCAGCTAGCTAACTCTAGAGACAGTAAAAGAAAGCCTGTTTCTCCAACTTTGGTCAGTTACAAGGCAGGATTAGCTGTGAGACTTCTAAATGAGGGCAAACATGTAAGTAGTTCTTTTGTAGATTATGGTGAACTTGTGTGTGTTGTAGCAGTGCTTTGCTATTGAGAACAACGTAGCATGCTAGCGTTAGCGTTAGCCGGCTAGCGCTAGCATTAGCCGGCTAACGCTAACGCTACGAGCTAACGGTTGTGGTTAGCCAGCTCATTACGGACTGTGACGTCACAGTCCGAGGCCGATTTTGAACAGCTCACCAGGAGACTGAAGGCAGGACACATTCAGAAACCGTATCTCACTCAAAACAGCATGGATGGATTTTTTTTCAAAGTTTGTATGTGTGTGGAAGCACCAGAGACACAAAAGAACACCCCAAATCCCAGTAAAAGTGTTTTTTTCATAATATGGGCACTTTAATACAAAATGGAACGTAAGCCTTTTCAGCTAACTGAAGCTAATTGTCATTACGTTCTCTTCATCTTCATTACATGTCTCTTTTCTTCATCGAGGACCGCAACAGGTGTGCGTTTTTTTTGCATGCCATTTTCATTTAACAAACGATTTTAGTCATTGACGCATGCAGTTTCTGACTTGTGTGCTATTGTTGAACTGTATTTTGTCCGTTTCAGGGCTCCACATACATGGTTTTCTACAGTTGAAAGAAATTATATAACACCTTTGTGTTTACACACACTTTATTTACTTTATGTATGTACCTTTTGTGTTGTCCTCCCGGGTAAAAATCAAAACTCAACCCTTTTTTAGGGCCGTTTTTTCAATGTTCTTGCAGACTGATCTCATGAAGTGGCGTATGTATGACACGCCAATTTGTATGCTATTTTCGTTATCAAGGCGCATACTGGCTTTTTAGCGTGTTTATCAACGCCGTTTGGCCTCCGTTGACTTACACTACCTTGCGATTGTGTGTGAATTGACGCCGTAGTGAGTAGTATGAAAGCCCGAAAATCCGCGTAGGGAGTTTGGTCGGGGTGAAGGATGGGTCAAACATCACAGGACTTTCACCCAGGAGACCGGGGATCGGGTCCCGCGTGTCACGTTTCCTAAACCCAACCGTCGCTTTCTTCTTTTACTAAACCCAACTGTTCGCCGTGATGCTAATTCCTCAAGCTGTCTTTCTTTCTCCGTCTCTGTGTCGCTCTTACACTGTTGCCCCTGGCAACCGATAGCGTAGGATCCACGGATGTATTAAGAGAACGTAGGATGCCAAAATGGTGGGCGGGCTCAGACCCCTCCCAAATCGTCACGTGACAGCAAGCTACCATGACGTATGTCGTCGTTGTCAATACGGCGTAGACATACACGCGGATAGCTCAAAATGCGTACAGATAACACGCCACTTGGCTTAAGAAAGTGGCGTGTATGTTTACGCGAGGTCATGATGTCACGTTGGTTCTTGGAATTGAAATTATCGATTATTTTGACTAATATTTAAAATCAGAGGAACATATTAAAAGAATCACAGACAGGATTATATTAAAGTTTAGTCAGGATACTGTTTTGAAACCAATTCTTTTTTCTCTCTCTAAATGCTATAAAATTGAATAAAACACCCACAATTAAATGAAAGCAGAGAACTGCTCATTAATTATACTCGAGGAGCCTTTCTATGAAACCATCCATGTCATTTTTGTGCAATTTGGTTGAAAGAAACTCAAATTTCTGACACAGAAACTTTAAAAACGGGTCAAATTTGACCCGAGGACAATAGAAGGGTTAATTAAACTCCAAAAAGTACACGTGGATCAAACCAAAATCAAAAGTTTTCTTTTTAGATGACATGGAGGGCTCTTAGCTAATAGCAGCAATCAATCCATTTTATTATTTGTTTGACACATTTTGAGAAGGTATTAAGGCATTGCTTGACAGTTAGCTTGAATTCCTGGGGATTTAATAAAAGCAGTGCAGGCCAATTAAAGACCCAACAACTAGAATGACTCAGCTGACTTTATAATGCTACTATTAGAGAATTTATTTTTTTTGGGTGTGTGCCACAAAACATTTCTTTGAGTCCTAAAATGAGTCAAAAAAAGAATAAAATAAGGTCGGTCTGAAAGTTAATAGGCAGCAGAGAAGTGTGGCAGAAGCAGAGATTATGCTCTATGTTTTTTTTCTTCCTTTCCTGCATAACCAAGCTGAACCTTTCCCGCAATAATTATTTCCCAGTTAATATTATAATTGAATTTGGTGTATTTAAATGAAGCCTCTGCAATGTGTGTTTATCTCTGCAGTGCTCAGTAACCAGGCTTGTGTGAAGGAGACGCTGCTTTTTGTTCCGGAACTGTCCATCATCAAACTCTGTGATATTAAAATCTCTAAATGTGTTATCATTTTCATTTCTCACATCTCTACAAAAGCCTTTCAGAATGTGTGGGCGTTTGCAGTGACAGTTAATCAGGCAGTGTTGTGGATGCAATTTTCTTTTCCTATCCTACTGAGCTTTAGTAAAAATTCAATACCTTAAATGGTGGAAAATGCAGCCTTAAAGCACCAAAAAGAGCTTTCTAGAAAGCTATAGTGAGCGACTATTTTATATTAATGACCGTCCGTTACATTCAAGCCATTGCCAAATGAGTTGATGCAAAGCTTAAAGGTCCCATGGCATGATAATTTCACTTAATGAGGTTTTTTAACATTAATATGCATTCCCCCAGCCTGCCTATGGTCCCCCAGTGGCTAGAAATGGTGATAGGTATAAACCGAGCCCTGGGTATCCTGCTCTGCCTTTGACAAAATGAAAGCTCAGATGGGCCGATCTGGAATCTTCTCCTTATGATGTCATAAGGAGCAAGGTTACCTCCCTTTCTCTGCTTTACCCGCCCAGAGAATTTGGCCCACCCATGAGAAAGAGACATCATGGCTTTCAAACAACCAAAGTGGCAGTTGGTCAAGGGCACACTCCCACCCTCCACCTTGCCCCCCCTCTCTCTCCTCCTCAATAGCATTTAAAGCTACGGACACCGAAATGGCACATCCTAAGGAAAGTTCATTGTGGGACTGGCTGTAGTGGCTTTAATTCTGCACCAAGGCTGAATTTCGGGAAAGAGACTTCAGATACAGTATTAGGGGACCACTAAGGTCTATATAAAAGAGACTTCAGATACAGTATTAGGGGACCACTAAGGCCTATATAAAAGAGACTTCAGATACAGTATTAGGGGACCACTAAGGTCTATATAAAAGAGACTTCAGATACAGTATTAGGGGACCACTAAGGTCTATATAAAAGAGACTTCAGATACAGTATTAGGGGACCACTAAGGCCTATATAAAAGCATCCAAAAAGCAGCATGTCATAGGACCTTTAAGACTATCAGCTCCACACAACTCTTTCTGTATTTCTCAGTATGGCTGTGTTTACAAAATGGTGTAGTCCGGCAACATCCGCGTGCGATGCATTTTACGTCACCGCTGAGAAAGGACAACAGCAGCGTTCAGCTTTGGAGACTATGTTGCACCTGGTGCAGTGCAAAGCCCGATTTTTGCGCCCATGGTCTTACAGCGAGGTGTGTTCAGGTGCATTCTTGGCGTATAGCTATCTTGAGGCAGCGGGCAGTGATCGTGCCAGTGACCAACAAAAACCTGGTCTAAAAACCTGGGCGACAGAACCTACGCACTGTGGGCCTAATTTCCTAACACTAGCGCAGTTTGCGCTGCGTCTGTTTATGCGAGTTCGGTAATAGCGCACGCTATGCTTCCACATTTTGCGTAGTATTTATCAACCCTGACACCCATCAGGCAATCAGCGTCTTTCTCCGCCCACTACACCGTAAATTGCGCTGTAGCAAAGCGGTACTTGTGCTATGATACGGCTGAGTGCAGACTGCGATATTCCCACTGCTGATGCTATGACTGTTTGAAATGATCCTGATGCCAATATTTGTAATGTAGCGAGGAGTTTAGCAACTGCTGGAGTGGGATGTGAACGCTGAGTGGGAGATTCAATGTCATCTTTGATTTCTTCCAGTAACTCTAATATTGCATGGCTGCTTGATCTGTAACGCTAAATGATGTTGTGTTCACTGACAAAGTGTGATTCTTGTGTTAAAAATATTTTCAGCCTCGCCTACGTCTTTGTCTTGCTCAAATTACTGTTGCCATTTCACCAGCGGCATAAAGGTCTACGAGGAAACTCGATTGCAGTTGGTTTACACCTGCTTTTAAGAGGCGGAGAATTTCCCCCGCAGAATAGAGGCGCGCTCTTACTGACAGTCTTTGTAAATACCACGGAATATATAATTAGGTGCACTTTGTGTTACACTCAGTGTAACGCTTATCAGTTCAATTTTCTAAGCACAAACGGACATTTGGAAAAACAGAAAAATGGGTTCAAATATCCAATTTTAATTTTTTTCCACCTTGACAAATTAAAAAATTGGATCTTTTAAGCTGTTTTTTATTCAGAGGATCAGAAATTTAGAAAATTACAAAATTGCGTCTGAGCTCCAATTATTCAATACAGCAATGGCATTCTCTTCCTCTACTTTACGGAATATGCAGGTCATTAACTGCATATGGACCAAATTTGTTTTTAAACTGATAGACTTTGGGGTCAGAGGTGCTTGCAACTGATGGTTTCGAGTGGGGTGGGGGCATAGCTAGGGGAACGAGGGAGAGAATACCATGTCAGTATTATGAATAATTGGAGCCCAGATGCAATTTTGTAATTTTTCTCAATTTCTGATCCTCTGAATAAAAACAGAAAATTGGAAAAACAGTTAAAAGATCCAATTTTTTAATTTGTCAAGGTGGACAAAAATGAAAAATTGGATATTGGAACCCATTTTTCTTTTTTTCCAAATGTCCATTTGTGCTTAGAAAATTTAACTGATAAGCGTTACACTGACCCTTTCCCTCCCACCTTTTTGGGTGGAACTCCCACTTTCCCCACGACCCTCCCACCAATGCATATTGAAAGCGCAACTTGTCTCTTCTCGCTCATGTGGCAGACAATCTGCGATTTTACCCAAGTGCGCCCTGTTTGTAAATAGCCCGCATCGGTTACGTCCGTCTTTGCGACCAATTAGCGCCTGGAAACAGGCGCAAACGGCTTGATAAATCTACCCCTGTAGCTTTAAAAAAATATTAGGTCAATCAGTGATTTTATGGTCATGTGCACACTTTTTTTTTATATCAATCAATCAATCATTTTTATATATAACACCTTAACACAAATACAAGTGCTGAACAGTGATTGAAAAACATCAGACAAGAAATATATACATACATACCCAGGGTGTGATTTTGGATGGGAGGGGGGGCATATCACGCGTGAGGTTTCCCTCTTTCTAGTCTACATATCCCTGCCTCTTCTGAATTATTTGTATCCCCGGTGGGGACAAAATGTACCCCCCCCCCTCAAATGGATCATCTACTTCACCAATAGCCTAGACCAGATATTAATTTTATACCTAAAATAAAAGTATTTTAAACTAAGTAAAGCGCTGTAACTTACGCCGGACCCTACGCCGTAGCCTGACGTGCACCTCTCGAAAAATTAAACTACACGTCGTGGCAATGCACGGCGCTCGGCCGTGGCTTGGTAGCGTTGCATTTCCCCCTTGCTCATTTCCTGTTTCTCCTTCCCCATAAACGACATGAAATCAAGGAGAGAGTTAACTTCTACTGCTCCAGATGTCCCACCGTGGTCAGAAAACACAGGGTAGACGCTCTGCTTCTCTCACGATGACTCTAGAGTCGCTACTCGCTCTGAAGCTAATCGCCGTCACTCTCTCACTCGCTCTACCACCTGCGCGGAGCCTCTGCAGAAGTACCTGACATAATATTGGGTGATTTTGTTTTTCTTTTTAAAGATTGTCTTTTGGGCATTTTTAGGCCTTTATTTGACAGGACAGCTGAAGACATGAAAGGGGAAAGAGGGGGAATGACATGCAGCGAAGGGCAACAGGTCGGAGCCGAACCCGGGCCTGCTGCGTCGAGGAGTAAACCTCTATATATGGGCGTCTGCTCTACCAACTGAGCTATCTGGGCGCCCAAAATTGGGTGATATAATTCCAATCATTTTCTGGATTTTTAAATTGTTGTGGTGAAATTGATAAAGCATGTTAGTGCAAATACATTTGAGGTTAAAGTGTTTCTGCGTGTGTTACCTGAGGCCGTAGCTGTTTGCTAATGTCGTTGGGGTCCAGGGCGAACAACACCTCCCGCGCTCCGACGTACAAAACCCTCTCGTGGTCGGACAGAGTCAGCATGCTGTAGTTGAACACTCCCTGAACGCTGAACCGTGCCATGCTGTCCAACACATCTGAAAAACAAGACACACAGGGGCATCATCGGACTGCCGATGGCTGCGAAACAGCTCGTCTTTCCTTTCAACCGATCTGTTGACAGATGACAGAATAAAAGCTGAGAAGAACATTTCACACTTCACTTGTTGAAATTGCTCCATGCCTCAGCTTATTCACACCAGTCGAGCCTCGCCCACTCCACCACCTATAGCTTAATGTCATCCATTCTGCTCAGACAGTACATGGTGCATCTCACCCACAGCTTTGATTAGGAACTGTATGTCGCCGCTTTCGGATTCACATCGTCTGAGAGCTCCTGCACATTTTAACCCTCTGGCCAAAATCTGCTCACAGACTTCCACCATCTCAGCTTCCATCTGCCTGTCCACATTTCTGCAATCCATTACCTAGTTTCTACCTCCATTTAACCCCTACAGTTGCTCTGATCAATATTTGATATTAAAAAAGACTATATGTAATGGGAAAGATGTGGCTCAAAGTGACAAACGCACATAAATTGAAACAGTTGAGTTCCCCCCTCAGCACTACTCATCTAAACGCTCTCATCAGCGTCCTTTCAAGATGCGGCACGTAGGTGTTTTCAATGCTAAACTAACTGAACACTACCTGCCTACACCATAGCTGAAAGACAAAGTTTGCAGCTAGCTGGTTAATAGCATTTAAGCAGAGCATAGCATAGCCAGATATTTCCCTCAGGAGGTGGTAGGGAAAAACAACAGAGCTGAAAGGAAATTCAATAATGGATGTACATTTGTCAGATGGCCAGAAACACAATTTAAAGGAAATGCTAATGTTTCTCAGGGTTTGCTGGATGTGTAAATACCATAAACCGTATATAAGAATGGACCAACCGATCCCGTTGCTCTGGACCAGGGGTGTCAAACTCAAGTTCCCTAAGGGCCACACTAGAAAATGAGAAATCTCATCAAGGGCCAGACATACAAGTTTATTGCTTTTATGTCATGGGAAAAGTCAAATATCTTTTACTGTATTATTTATGTTTCATATAGGCTTCTCAATTACAGTTTGGTTGACAAAAATGACGAAGAAAATGTCAAAAACGTTTAAAAAAAAAAAAAAAAAAGGGTAAAAAGTGACAAGTATTTGGGCCAAAATGTATTGTGACCCTAAATGTATATAGGGGCTGGATTAAAATTAGCGGGGGCCGGATTTGGCCCGCGGGCCTTGAGTTTGACACGTGTGCTCTGGACGGAGACCAGTGAAGGATATTAGAAGCAATTTTCCGGTGAGCGCTAGCGTTACTGCGCAGCCTTCAACTGAGAGAGACAACGTAAATGTGACGTGAGCAACCTGTCTGAAAGTTGGAAGTCTTCTGGTAGCTGTGCCAAGAGAAATCTCAATCATTCCCAATCTTACAGAGACGGAGAGCGTAGGTATATGTAAGGAGATAACATAAGCACAGGCTAATTATTGCTAACTAACATGCTAGTTAACATTAGTAATTAAACCTAAACAGATAATGTAAGTCGAAACTGCCTGCGAGCTTCTCCTGTACTATACGGTAATTCCTCTACTATGTGACACAATCGTTAGCCTATTTTTACAAAAGCGTTTGCTACGGAGCGATAACGTAAGGTACAAGGTAATGGAGCCTTTTATACATTGTTGTGTTTCTTTAGAAATAAACAATGGACAAATAGGGTCTTTAAACGCTTCAGATGTAAAGTTATTCGCTGTCAAAGTGATGTCAAAATGAATGGCAGTCAATGGGATGCTAATGGGAGGTGATCTCTTTGTAGCATCAAAATGGCGCCATAGGAGGTTCGAGTTCTGAAGCAAAGCTTACCCTCTTGGTAAATACAGTAGGAAGTAGTAGTACTACTAGTAGTAGCAGTAGTAGTAGTAGTAGTAGTGTTTGCCCCCATCCACAGCAGTACATTGTTTACCTTCCTTGTCAGGACTCCTGCCTGCGTCTGTTGTTTTTGCTAGCAAAATGGCTACTAGCTTGTTCTGTTCTCCAGTTCAGGAGATAACTAACTGCCTTCTAATTGTTTTCATTTAGCAGCTAGCTGGCAAATATAGCATTTAGCACCTATATAGCCAGATATTTTCCTCAGGAGGTGGAAGAGAAAAACAAAAGAGCTAAAAAGGAGAGTCAATAATGGATGCACATTTGTCAGATGTCCAGAAACACAATTTAAAGGTATTGCTAATTCTTCTTGGTGTTTGCTGGATGTGTAAATACAGTAGGCATGTGTCTGCTAACACATTTGACAATGCTGTGTTAACAGCTTGTTGCACAGCCCCCAAGGGGACAAAATAATCAATTAATGCAGGTGTAAGCCTTAAAGGGATAATTTAGATTTTTTTTTAGAGGGGAACTATACATTTTTTTTTTTTTAGCTTCATTTACCTTAAAGTGCCCATATTATGCTCATTTTCAGGTTCATAACTGTATTTTAAGGTTGTACCAGAATAGGTTTACATGGTTTAATTTTCAAAAAACACCATATTGTTGTTTTACTGCACAGCTCTCTCTCACTGCTGCAGATCCTCTTTTCACCTGGTTTCTGTTTTAGCTACAGAGTGAGACCTCTTTTCATCTTCTTCTTCTGTACTATCTTTGATTGCACTCGCACATGCTCAGTAGCTCAGATGTAGATCATGTCAGCTAGCTAACTCTAAAGACAGTAAAAGAAAGCATGTTTCTCCAACTTTGGTCAGTTACAAGGCAGGATTAGCTGGGAGACTTCTAAATGAGGGCGCACATGTAAGTAGTTCTTTTGTAGATTATGGTGAACTTGTGTGTGTTGTAGCAGTGCTTTGCTATTGAGAATGACATAGCATGCTATGGTTAAATTACTTTTTTCGGGTTGAATGGTGGTCGTCTCGCTCCCCCCTAGCGCCTGTGAGCGTAAAAACCCCCCTTGCAACTTTGGGCCGGCGAAGGGAAGATCAGATCCTGTACTTAAGTAAAAGTATTAATACCACTATAGAAATACTCTGTTACAAGTACAAGTCCTGCATTGAATAATGTCACTTAAGTAAAAGTACTGTATGTAAGCATCATCAGGAAAATGTACTTAAAGTATTCAAAGTAAAAGTACTCAATGCAGAAAACTCCTGACGTTTTAGAAACTGGAAATGATCCAAACAGTTCTGTCAATCATCTTAGTGTTTAATCTGCTAAATATATTTTAGTTGTAATCATAGGCCTGTATATTGTTGAGTTTAACTAGTAACTGAAGCTGTAACAGATGAATGTAGTGGACTAAAAAGTACAATATTTCTCTCTGAGATGTAGCGGAGTAGAAGTAGAAAATGGCATGAAAAGAAAAGACTCAAGTAAGGTAGAAGTACCTCACATTTGTACTAAAGTAAAGCACTTGAGTCAATGTACTTAGTTAAATTCTACTAGGGAGTTGGGTTGGGAACCAGAGTCGCTGGTTAAAGTCCCAGTACGGACCAAAGTACGGAGTGTGGATTGTTAGCTGGAGAGATGCCAGTTCACCTCCTGGGCACTGCCAAGGTGCTCTTGAGCAAGGCACCGTACCACCCCCTCCACCCCCCCAACTCCCCACCCCCCAACCGCTCAGGGCGCTGGTCCAGCACTGGCAGCCCACTCACTCTGACATCTCGCCATTTGTGCATGAATAGGTCCTGAGCATGTGTGTGTGTGTGTGTATTTCAGGCCTGTGTGTTGTGAATTCTAACAAAACAGAAAATTGTAATTCCCCCACTGGGGATCAATAAAAAGTATAAATTATAAATTACAAGATTCAATTTGACCCCATTTACACTTCTGGTATGCCCTCGACCACAAGAGTAAAGTACCCCAGTGCATTTATAATAATCCACAACTCATACACACTGAGAAACAAGAGTCCTTGTTCCCTGTCCCCCAAGAAAACATAAACATAACTGAAGTTATGAAAAAAAAAATGTTTTGAGCAAAAGCTCTCACGGGTAAAACTTATCAGGTCTTAATGAGTTTGCTGTTATTCCCCACAGTATCTAACTTTGAGATCTGTTGTAAATGATTCCTGCAGGATGGAACGCTGCACTGAAAGCTTCCCAAGCTCTGTATTTACTCTAAGAACCTGGAGCAGAAGCCAGCCTTCTAGGCGAGTCTGATAAGTTCCAGATCTGCATGTCAGAAGTGAGATAAAGTGCTCGTTTACTTAAAAAAGCATCAAAAAAGCTGTGCAAATAAACAAGAAGCAATGATGCACTTGCCCTTCCAGCCCCTTGTTTTGACGAAAAGTGCAGTGAAGTGTTCGTGTACCGTTACAGCCAGCAGTTATGAATCTAACAGCAGAGTGAAGGCAGCAGCTAGAACTTATAAAGTAGTGCCATATTGACCAATACAGATAATAGCATAATCTAGCACTGATAAAAATGTCCACGTGTGCCCAAATCTGCAGAATCAAAATCTTTTTTTTATCCATAAAAGAAATTATCCTTCGACAGCTTCAATCAGCCAGCGCTTTAATGTGAGTTTTAAAAGTGAGTTTTTATGGAGCCAGATGCCAGGAGGTTTGTATTCATACACTCGTTCAATAACAATTCCATTAAGCCTGCTAATTTTCAAATTGAGAAAAACGGCTAATCTTGTTTTGGAAAATCGACCCAAATTGCGTTTTGCATCATTATGACACATCTTTGAGACTAAAGATTGTTAGAGGACTCGTGCCACTGCAGCATTATCAAGAGAGCAGCTTAATCTAGGCACCTAAACACAACAATACAGGGATTTAGAGTCGGACCTTATTGCAAATGGAAAATGAGATCCGGTGTGGACAGAATGCACAATGATGGTGGGTGTAAATCTGCAGGGGTGATTAGATTGGTTATTATCTGAGCTGCGCATCCCGATGCAGATTGCATCCTTATAAAAGAAAGGCCTAAATGAGGCCTTTCGCTCTGATTAGGCTATCACTCAGAGCATTAACAGAATATTCGCCTCCTTGTAAACCCACTTATTGATCCTTTGACGTCAAAAAAGCTCAATCGATGTGATTTATCTCAGGACGGTCTTAATTTGTTTCGGTGCTGCGCCCATATTTTTTTTGGGGGGGGGTTGTTTTCTCATTTCGCAGACGGACACAAACAATCACGAAACGCTTATGAGAAAAATCACAAAATGTTCTCTCCGCGGTCCCGTTTGTTGAGATGACGCTTGCGTTTTCATCAAAATTTAAAAAAGATGCACCCACTGTTTGTCTGTTCCCTCCCTCCCTCCATCCCACACGCGCACGCACGCACGCGCGCGCACACACACACACACACACGCACCGTTCAAATCCCCTGACTAGCATATACAGACAAACTAGTGGCGCAGAGCAGATGAGAAAGCAAGACAGAGACGGGAGGAAAGAGAGAAAGGATGGCGTTTAGTTTTCATTATCCACACTCATGTTGCTTGTAGCGTCACCTTGTTCTCCCTCTCCTCCTCTCTCTCACTTTCTCGGGGCTGACAGAATGTGTGCAAAAACCCGAGGCGACGACAGCCCGCCCTGCACGTACTGCGATCTCATAAAGTGAATAAGAATATTCCGTTGTTGTTTACAGCATGAATATTTTCACTTCTTTCGCCGTTTTCCCCGCCTGAAAATAGCAGCTGAGATCCAGGGAGGCAAGGACAGGCACCGGTGTGATTTATGGTGTGACTAACTGCTCATGTGATGCTGTGGCCTAGTTGGGACTAAATAGACTTATATACATGGAGCAGGCTGTGTTGTGTGTGTGTGTGTGTGTGTGTGTGTGTGTGTGTGTGTGTGTGTGTGTGAGAGACTAAATAAAGGAAGGTTAGAAAAGCGAGCTTGTTACTGGAAGCTTGATACCAAATGATAGTCCTTCATCTGAAAGCCAGTTCCTGGAAGATTTATGTTTGTGTTTTATTTGCTTCAAATACAGGGCGATCCCTTTGTTTACCTGCTGCACAGGTATTATTATTTATTTATTTATTTATTTTATAGGAAAAACAACATTGCTTTAAAACTGAGTGCAAAGCATCACCGAACAGACAATTTTGGACCAAAGGTGGCGCCAGAATCAAGAAAAACAAGCTCTTGGGCGTTATTTTGTATTTGTGTATTTTTCTTTATTTATTTGCTTTTCCAATCTTATTCCCCCCTGTTATTTTTTATCTTAAAGTAATTATTTATTCTATGGCAAGGCTATACAGTTGGAGTATAACAAGTATAAAAAGCCTCTAAAACAGAATTTTGAATATAATGGCACACTTAAACTATGTGTGAAACATAATAGAAAACAGTCTATCTGGTTAAATAATGGTTAAAAAAGACCTGCGAGGCGACATGTTGTGAGTGGTACAGTAGGATGGAAGGAGAGAGATAGAGGAGAGGAGGGAATAAGTAACCAAAGGAAGGAAGGAAGGGGGATAAGTACTGAAGTCAGCTTATTATGTGAAGAGCAGCGGTGTATAAACATTGGAGGGTATGTACGGATGAGGGAGCTTGATTAGAGTGAGTGAAGAGGGAGAGAGAGATAGAGAGCGAGAGAGCGAGAGAGAGCGAGAGAGAGAGAGAGAGAGAGAGAGAGAGAGAGAGAGAGAGAGGCGCCATCCTCAGGGGAGAACTGAGCACATCTGCTGTGTTCCACACAGCCGGGCAAGAAAACTCCAGAGCTGACACACTTTTACTTTACTTCACACACACACACACACACACACACACACACACACACACACACACCGACACACACACACACACACACACACACGCATGCACGCACGCACGCAGGCAGCTATACACACAAATCATTGCACGTCTGAACACACACACAGAATATACAAAGTGTATGGGTAAGCTAAAAGACACATTGCATTTGCACACACACACGCGCACACACGCACACACACACACACACACGCAGTGTGAGTCCTGAACAGTGTTCTCCAGGGTACCTGCTCAGCGACTTGAACATCTCTCCACCAACAGAGGGAAAGTTTTGCTCAGAGTGGCTTGTTTGAAGTGATCAGCGGCTCTGTCATTAAGAGGCAAGCACTTACCATCTGCCACCACACTAGCCCTGAGGCTACCTGCTGCGTGTCTCTGTGTGTGTGTGTGTGTGTGTGTGTGTGTGTGTTTTGTAACCATTGGTTCCCCTATAACAGACACAAGGCTGTCCACACCTGTGGTTCATCACTATTTATGCGCAAGTGTACATGTGTGCATGTTTTTTGAAAGCCAGTGTGTGAGTGTATATGTAAACACCATCTGTAGGTGTACGAGACATCAGACTTCAGATGTTTTTACAGCTGTGGAGAACTGAACGTAAGGAAAACTTTGCCACAAAAAAAATAATAAAAAAAATGCAATACTCGGGAAAAGAAAAGAAAAGAAAACGGGAAAAACCCAGCAAAAACATATTAAGATCCATAGACCCCAAAGCATAAAGGAAGCTTATTAAACGAGTGACCTTGTACTAAATATATACATCTATGCAGCACACAGAATCCTGTCCTTCCACCGTGTTCTGAATCCGCTCTATATTTATCACATGCAAGACATTTGAATTCTGTTTAAACTATAAATAAAGATTTTTTCCAATAATTTCAAGGATTGCTAAGTATGTGTGTGTGTGTGTGTGTGTGTGTGTGTGTGTGCGTGCTTGTACGGGCGGTCTGGGTTAAATTACAAGGCCTTTGATGCTTACAGACAACAGTTTGTAGGGAGCAGAAGAAAAGAGAGAATATAAATAAAAGAGTGCGGATCAGAAACAGAGGGCAGGGACGAGGGGAGGCGTAATGAGTCCAACAGACGAGGAGAACTACAAACAAAAGGCGGAATAGAAAAGGCAGAATAGAGAGGGAGAATACATAAGATTGAGAACTCGGAGGGCCTGACCGAGGTCATTGCCACTGGAAACTGAAATGATCAGGGATGAGTGCGCTACAAGACCTCTCCACTGGCTGGGTGAGACTGTCATGAAACGTATTCTACAGCCCTGTGTGTGTGTGTGTGTGTGTGTTATTTATGGTTGATAACGCTACATTTAACCCTTGTGTTGTCTTCCCGTTGACCATGCAACTTTTGGTTTTTCTGGGTCAAAATTTCAAAATGTAAAACATTTTTTTCAATGTTTTGGTTGTCTTTTAGTCACTTCTTCAGATGCTTTTGATTTCTTATGCATTTGTATTTATTTGACCTTTTTTCTTGAACACGTGGAAGCTTTTTCTGACATTTTCTAATCCTCTCTAAATGTTTTTTTTAGAGCAATTTACCAAACAGCTGTAGAACAATCAGAACATAAACTTGAAATATGAAAGCTAATCTTGGTTTTAGCCCCAGAGTCAGGCTGTAACGGACTCTCTCGTGATTTATTTAAATGTTAATATTAATTAATATTTGTTAATTTGGGTTTCATTTACTCGATGCATGAAAATGCATAGATTTCTGTCAAATAAGGTAACGCAGACTCATTGCCTTTACTGTACACGGACTGATCATGCTAACTGTTGTGGTTCCCCCCCCCCACAAAAAAAGCCAATTCTGAGGCAGGAAAAACTCTGATTGTGCAGCCCTAGTGAACAGATCCGTTTGGAATAACTTCTTCCCATTTTGACAGAAGGCTACAATATCAGGGACGTGAGAGTGCTTCTGCCTTGTCCTTGAGTGCACCTCGAGGGACAAATGTCCCAGGATGCAACTGGTGACAAAACGTTTTTTTAAGGGGATGATAAAATGTAGCAAAGTATAACACAACCACGCTCTTAGCAGCTATCATAAACAAGCTTCGAGGCTATGCCAGATGATTTCATAGCACTCAAGGCTGCCTGAAGGGAGGAAATAGCTGTGATAGCATGTGATTCTTTGGAAGGCAGTCAACAACTTTTCTGAATACTGTTGCTGTTTGCTTCATGGGAGTCTCCACAGCGCTGTGGGGGAGGGTCTGGCTAGTCCACACAGCATCCTGGGATAGGAGTAAAACGTGCTCTGGTTTATCGGCATTTCTTTAAACCAATCGCATTCTTCATTAAGCGCCAGACGAAGCCCCTGTACCCCCGCAAAATAGCCTCGGGAAGGAACTTGTTTCTGTGGAACACGTGTACGTTCAAAAGTTGTTTTAGTTGTGCAACAGAAAACTCCGATTGGTCGATAGCTAGCTGTCTGGATTTACCCTGCAGAGATCTGAGGAGCATACCTGCCAACACTCCTGTTTTTCCCGGGTTTCTCACGTTTTTTGGCCCTATCTCCCAGACCCCTCCCGGTTTGTTATTTCTCCCGGGAAAATTTGCATGGCCCAAACTCCTTTTATAAATAATCAGACTAATATGTTTGTCAAATGTTGACCAGTTGCCAGATCTTGTATGAAGCGCATCCTATTCACACAATACACACGCCATATATAATTTTCAACCTCTTTGTCACCTCAACCTGGCAACCCATAACCCAGTTTCATATTTCATTCCCGCCGAAAGTTCAGACCGAAGCGAGCCGAAAAAATGGCAGGTGAAGGCGGTGTTCCCGCAAAGAAATCGAAACATAGCTGTAAATTTCAACAGTGTTTGGTGCAACAATTTACATGCATCTTACCTAGTCATGTCGACAACCTCCACGTTTTTTTAAGGTGTGTCGCATTGATTTTAATGTAGCGTACGGCGGGGAAAATGACATCACCCAGCACATTAAAACACAGCGGCTACATCGCGCAGAAGAGGCACATAAGGGCACACGGGCTAATTCATCCTTCATCATGAAAAAACAGAGGCAGAAAACGTGAAGCAAGCTGAAGTCAAGATGGCAATGTTGGTAGCACAGACTTACAGTACACTTAACACTAACCCCACACACACACACACACACACACACACACACACACACACACACACACACACACACACACACACACACACACACAATGGATTAGCAGTCCATCACCTTAACCACTCTGCCACCTTGTCTGACTTTTTATTACATACCATGACTTTTTTTAATCACTTTTATGACATATATATACATATATATGATACATATATATGATATATTAGTGATTCTTTTATGTTTTTCGACATAGTATACTATGACTTTTGTGACATGCTATACTTTGACTCTTTTCGACATATAACAACATTTTTATCACTTTTTTTGACATACTATATTATAGCGTTTTTATCACTTTTTTCGACATAGTATACTATGACTTTTGTGACATAGCCTACTAAACTATGACTTTTTTCGACATATACTGTGACTTTTTTTGACGTACTATATTCAATATATTATACTATGATTTTTTTCAACGTATTATATTATGACTTTTTTATCACTTTTTTGATGTACTATATTATTGCTTCTTTACACTTTTTTCGACATACTATATTAGGATCTTTTTATCACTTTATTCAACATAAGCTTTTGGCATCAGCCAATTGAAATACATTTTTCTTTCCGCCAGTTGGGACCGCAGCAGAGAAGCTGTATCGCTTTGCTGTTTTTGGTATGTTTAGGACTATAACCGCTGCATTAATCCACATTTATTCACGAGACGTTATCATGGGTTTGATTTCCTTCTGTCACTGTTATTAAAGTTGGTCTTATTACCAGGAAAGCTGTATTGCTTTGTTGTTTATTGATTTAAAAAAAAACAACTATATAGCTTCATCATTAAGGGTCCCATGGCATGAAACTTTCACTTTATGAGGGTTTTTAACATTAATATTCATTCCCCCAGCCTGCCTATGGTCCTCCAGTGGCTAGAAATGGTGATAGGTGTAAACCGAGCCCTGGGTATCCTGCTCTGCCTTTGAGAAAATGAAAGCTCAGATGGGCCGATCTGGAATCTTCTCCTTATGAGGTCATAAGGAGCAAGGTTACCTCCCCTTTCTCTGCTTTGCCCGCCCAGAGAATTTGGCCCGCCCATGAGAAAGAGAGAGACATCATGGCTTGCAAACAAGCAAAGTTGCAGTTTTTTTTTCGACATTCCAACATTTTCTAATGCGATACTTCAAAATGTGCATAAAAAGGCGTTGATGGAAACAGGGCTAATGATCGTTTGATGTAACTTGCTGTTTAAGTCCGTCCTTAGTTTGTTTTCACGGTGAAACTTTTTTTTTTATGCTGTCTTGGCCAGGACTCCCTTGTGAAAGAGACTCTGAGTCTCTTTGGGAGTATTCCTGGTAAAACAGGGTACCTAAGGGTCATGTCCCGGCTTCACCATCCAGCCCAGCCCAAATCAAACCAAGCCAAGCCGAGCCAGACCAAACAAAGCTCCCATGTGGGCCAGGGCAGGAGAAGAAGGAGGAAGCGTGGGACAATTGGGGGGTGGGGAGCGCGCCCTGTCGCTTCACGGCCGGCTGAAAAAGTCTCAATCCGAGCCTGGCCTCTGTAATCTGCCTCCATCGGCCTTCCTTCCAGCGGAGCTGCAGCCTCCCTCTCCCTGTCTGCTATAAATACACCCAGCCTCTGCTTATAGCTTCTAACCGCCGAGCCACACGCACACCAAACTATGATTAAAAGCCTATTTTAAGGGGCGAGCTTTGAAGCAGCGACGAACACCGAGTGAGAGGCAGAGACAGACAGAGAGAGCAGGCAGCGACTTTGTGCAGCGCCCACATAGACATAAAGCAGATATACCCGGGCGTGCGCCAGACCCCCGTCTGAGCAGGTACCCAGCAGGTAAAACAACACCGCGCACACACGTTCCCACGTGGATGCACGAGCTTTGTCTGCCAAACAGATGACAAGTTCACACCAGAGTCAGGTATGCGACAGAATGAGAGCGTGGATATAGAGAGAGACAAGAAAGGGAGCGATATATACATGCCTTTTTACTATAGCTAGATCTGCACCAATAGCATCAGTGGAGTGAATTTAGGTTATTATACATTATCTGCTTTGCAAATTTACAGGATTATTCGACGCAAGGAATTCATGTACTTAAGTCGCTTGTGACAGAATCAATATGCCATGAAGAACAATAGCAAGCACGTTCAATTGTTTTTAAGCTGAATAATGACTCATCTCTGCACGGCTTAAATGTGTAAGCCCTTGTCTTATTGGTTATGGAGCATCTGTATATTTCCTGTATGGCTTTACCATTACAGTTTTTCATAAACAGTCTAGGCAGTGGCCGCTATGAGATTCTGACGGCGTGATAACCTTCAGCAAAAATATCACGGTTTCACAGTATCGCAATTACAGCTTTAAAACGTAGTATTTTGAAATGTCTGGGTAAAAAAAAAGGAAAAGAACTCGGTTTCCATTGAACAGAATGTATTTTGTATGACGGAAAATTGTAGTGGTTTTGAAACCCGTGACTTTTGAAAACCGCGGTACGCATTGAAACTGGTAACCGGCCCAGGCCAAACTGTACGTACACACCGCCGCCGAATTGAGCTGCAAAGAAGCTCTGGCCGCCCTGTCAAGGACGCCTGTCAACGACTACGGGGAAGCTTTTTGACGCTTTGGCCGCTCTGACGTGGCAGCGTTCTTCGATCATGTTCAACACACGATTGAAGAAAAAGCACAAGCAGCCACTGCACAACCAGTACACTGACACTAGAAACCTTTGATAAATTACATATATAATGACAGAATTTGTATTGTTTGTTGGTCGCAGCGGTGTCTGTTAGCAGTTAGCTCGCTCGTTAGCCGCTGAACCGCAGCAGAATGCAGGCAGAGCGAGCAGCCGGCAGCTGCTGACCCGTGCAGGACTTCACCGTGAGCGGACTGTTTAGAGACCGTGTGACCGGCAGGTAACGTTAACTGGTCCCTATACGCAAACAACGTCATATCATAAATGATAGGGAATCCAGCAACGGCCATTATGAGCTTTTCCTCCATTTTCTCGGAACTAATGTTTTGGTAGGACCGAAAGTTTACATCGTATGTTTCTCTGCAATCAGCCAGTGCGAAGGACGTCTATATTCCGATTGGTTGCTGGCGTTTGCCGCTGCATGCCGCTAAACCGCTGAACTGCGTCATAGCTCATTACCATAAAGTTGACCTACTTTCAACTTTCTGATTGACGCTCTGGTTGCTCAAAACGGCCAAAACGCGAGGCGGGTTAGCTGCGTGGCGTGTCCGTTTTTATTTTGGCTCCCATGTTAACAGGTTAGAGCTTGCACACTGCCTGCGTGACACGCACGTCTCAGGTGCGGCCCGAGCCGCGCCGAAAACGCGTGCATGCTAGAAATAGGACCGACGCCTATTTTTCACGCGACACGCAAGCGTGTTGGAAGCGTTTCCAGGCAAAGTAGAATACGAAAAGATGTTTATATATCATTTTGACACAAATACATTTAATAAATGACATTTTGATGTTTGAAAGTCTCGAGGTTTTGACATAAATGCAGATATAAATGTCATTTAAAACAATAACATGGATATGACCTCAGGAAAGGGAATTGAAATATAAAACTATATATATCGAAATATGCGCAAACAAATGTATAAACCCAAAAATATTGACAAAATAAAGTTGTTTCATTTTATCAATGGGAAACATACATGTGTACAGAAAAGGCTAGCAGCAGCAGCAGCAGCAGCGCCGCATCAGACACGTTTCTGGTGTGCAAAGACATAGAAAACGCCATGCAGTCGCCACGCAACAGAAACGCCACGCAGGCAGCGTGCAGGAGCCCAAAAAAAGTCATGGCAATCGAAGGACTGAATGGAGCCAAGGGTTGGGAGAGCCAGATGATGGGGAGGGAGAGTGGGAGGAGAGGAAGTGGTTAAAGTGGATTACCGCAACAACGGAACAAGAGAGCCCAGCGGGGGGATGGTTTTCAGAGGGTGAATTTGTAAGATGAAAGCGGGGTGGTGGGGAGGGGGAATGAAACAGCTTAGTTTGTTGGGGGGGGTGGGGGGGGGGAGGGGTAACCATTGCAGTCCACAACAAGCAGAACAAATCAAGAGCTAGTTGATGCCACAAGTGAGGCTTTTTCCATTCCAGCGCAGTGGTTCAGCATGTGTGACTGGAACAGCAGCGGGCACCAGCTGGGGAGAGTCAGGCCTTTTTTGTTACAATGTTGTAACACACAAAGGAAGAGAGAGACGGTAGCCTGTGGAGTTCAACGGGGGCAGCATGGCGCTGCTTCAGTTTGGACATTTGACTCACCGAACGATTTACATGCCAAAAAAATGACAAGTGTTTGGTGACTCAGAGGAACGGGGAATTCTTATGTCAACGACTAACATTTCTAAAGAATAGGAAATAAACATTGACAACTTCTTCAGTGTCCCAACTGTCCATTGCGATCCATTGTTTTTCTACGGTTAATTTTAACCAAGTAGCCGCCCTTTTGCTTTTTTATTAATAAGGGAAAAACTTCCACTAATGAACCCTGACAAAGCCCACCTGTGAAGTGAAAACCATTTCAGGTGACTACCTCATGAAGCTCATTGAGAGAACACCAAGGGTTTGCAGCGCTATCAAAAAAAGCAAAGGGTGGCTACTTTGAAGTATGTTTTCAGTTATTTCACACTTTTTTGTTAAGTACCATATGTGTTCATTCATAGTTTTGATCCCTTCAGTGAGAATCTACAATGTGAATAGTCATGAAAATAAAGAAACACATTGAATGAAAAGGTGTGTCCAAACTTTTGGCCTGTACTGTATATTTTAAAAGGAAATCTAGTTCCTACATTGTTTTTCTATACATTCACTGGGGGCTCTAACCTGCAGTATGCTCTTTAAGACTATGGAAGACTACATTGAAACCCAGCTGTTAATAATGATAAAGCATCCTCATACTGCAGATACTGTCAAAAAGTCACAAAAGAATAGAGTTGGGCTTCCACACAAGCCAGTGCTCCCAGTGTAGTAGGGCTTCATCTAACTATTATGTTTCTATACACATTGGTGTGACATGTTAAAGCTGGGCTGCTCGATTTTAGCCTGATGTGGTCATACTCTGATTCTAGTCAGAATAGGAGTCTGATACTGCTCCATTGGGCTGTGATTATAGGGCGTGTTTCAACCGAACCAGGAAAGAAAATGCCTCTGCACTTAATTGGATAGACCTACAACCAATCAGAGCAACGGAGTATGTGACGTATGTGCCCCATCTTCTTAGCGACCATCAGGGCCAGCTGATAAATTAAACTTTTGCCGAATCCCGTAAGAAAGAGGGCAAAAACATCTTTCCGATCGACAAATGCCTTGATCGCGGTTCTCTGTTCCTCTTTTAAAATTAATGCCCTGTCGAAATCTTCTATAACAGACGCGATGGCGGAATCTACAAATGTCAATTCTCCAGCGGTAGCCATCTTTTTTGTAAACGAATTCAACCCAAGCGCTCTTTGGTGACGTGGTTGATTAAATTACTGTTGATCATCTGTCCATCATCGTATAAAGCCTGCCCTGACTATTTTTATTGGTCCGAACAGCTCTGGTTGGAGCATAGTTGCTCCACAACAGATAAAGTCCAGCCCGAAATTCCCGACCTCGAATGTTGTGGGCGGGGCTAAGTTCGGCTGGCATCCAGGCTAGCTCGAATATGGAAATAATCATAATCACGATTATTTACCACGATTAATCATTGACTTTTGGAAAGATGTTGCATTTATTGAATTTAAAAAACACAGCTCAACGAATTAACAGGGAAAGCACCTTAAACTGTGACATTTCCCCTTAATACTTATCCTGTTTGAACATCTGTTTTTTTAATATTCAGAAATCAGAACACAAGACAAAATATGAGTTTGAGTTGCAAAACACATTAAAAATTAACAGTTTTTCTCGATATATTACATAATATGTAATATATACAGTACATAATCGTAATCGCGATAAAAATTCGATTGATTGCACAGCCCTATGTTAGAGTGTAGACAGGAGCGGTTGGGGATTGAATTACCAACCCTAACAAGCATTATGATCACAGCCTCAGGCAGTGCGTCTAGATTTCTGTCCAGCTGGGTACTGTTACTGATTACTCAGTCCCACCGCCTTTGAATGACTGGGTACTCATGGTGAAGTTATTGGGAGTACCGGCCATAATAGACTCATTTCCTGCTCAAACAATCTGTGGAGGAGGCAGACATGTGCATTTATGTGAGGCACAACATGAACATGTGGTCTGGTCAGACACATTACTTACTTTTAGTATTTTGCATTATGAAATGGTTGATCATACCCTCAAATGAATTATTCTTGCACACAATTTGTATCCCCATATGCTGCATCAACAGGATATCTTAACCTTCCCTTCAGACCTGGCACCATTTTCATTTTTACATTTCAATTCAAGAAGTAAATGAATGAATTAAATCATTTAGTCTATAAAATAATGGAAAATTTCCATCGCAAAGTCTTCAAGTGAAATTGCTAGTTTTTTTCTCTCCCCAATTAATACTGGACAACCCCAAATATATTCAATTTGCAATCAAATAAAACTGAGACATTTAGCAAATCCTCATATTGGAGGTGCACAAACCACCAAAAGTTTGGCAATTTTTGCTGGTTAAAGGTGCTGCAGGTAGGATTGTGAAGACCCAGGACTTAGCCAAAAAATGTGAACATCAACAACTTCTCAGTCCCTCCCCCCCTTTCCGCTAAAGCTCAAAACGATCTCCTAAGCCCCTCCCCCCACAAGGGAGAATGAATAAGTGTGCATGAGCAGGGATTGACATGCAGTTAGACACCCCCCGGCCCTGATTGGTGCATCTGAACAGGGAGTGGTGGATTTTTGCAAATCGCACTACAGTATACACACTATATATATATTTTTTTAAATGACCTGATTCATGTAGTTCTACTGGAACATAGCGTCAGTTTCAGCAAATATAACAGAAAGTTAGTTTTATAAGTCTTACCTACTGCACCTTTAAGTGACTTTAACTTACTTGACTTTGAAAACGGTTGCTGATTATATACCTGTTAACCCTCTGTATACTTTATCATTTGTATAATATATGCAATAATTATGTAATCAAACTGCATCATTAAGTAAAATGTGTTTTACCTGGAAACATATGTGAAAACCAAGCGTGCTTGTCTCGTGTCATTTTGTTCCACGTCAAATGTGTCTGCATGTGTCTGCATGTGAATTCATCACAAGTCAAATGTGGTGAATTTCGCAGGTGATCAACCACATGTGCCTATATCAGGTAAAATGTCAACAATTAGAATCCATTACATGTGAACATACAGTACATGTAAAGTTGTTCTTAAATGTGATGTCAGAGCAATATCTAAAGAAACCACATGTGGCCATACGTGACTTTATCTCTCTGAGATGTTCACTTCACTCGTGTTTTACGTGTTAGGTAAAAGGACCGCAGTGATTTTGAATATAATTTCAATGGTGGCACTTCTAATACACGGGGGGCTTTGGATAAGAGTGGCATTCTCATTTGAATCCACATACCCACTTGCCCCGCACATCAGCTCTCACAAAGCCAGTATGACAACAGAGAGCAGTCCAGGTCCTGACACCTGCTCCGGGCTGTTAATCTTCACTGACTAATCGTGCGCAGGGTCAGGGGATGAGTGACACTCATAGCAGGTAAAAAGGGGTGATGAATCTCCTTCTTCCATCCCTCCCTTCCTCTCTCCCTCTCTCCCATTTATCCTCCCAGTCACGCACAGCCTCTCTCTGCCTCGCTCTCAACTACTCATTACTGTAATTGGAGGGTTTGGGGAGATACGGCAGAGAGACAGAAAGAAAGGGGGAAAAAAAGAACGGTTGAGAGAGAGAGAGAGAGAGAGAGAGAGAGAGACAGAGACAGAGACAGAGAGAGAAAGAGGTTTCTGGAGGTCAGAGGCCCGGCCCTTTTCGACTCTCTTTCCGCTCAATGTTTTTTTCTCTCCCACCATCTCTCATTCTGTCTTTCTTTCTTTCTCCAAATCAAGAGCCATGCATTTGCTTTGGCTTTTCTTTTAGGATGCAGGGCTCATGTGCTGCATCAAAGCGGGCTAGGTTTTCAAACAACATTTTTAAGGGCTCTCTGTCTCCTACCCTCTTCACCTCACTACTACTTTTCTTTCTCTCATTCTTTCTTTCTTTCTTCCTTTCTTTGTTTAACCGCAACTGCTGCGTTTTTGGCTTACTGGCCTCTGTCATTGGGCTCGGGCTAAGGAGTGTGTGTGTGGTTGTGTGTGTGTGTGTGTGTGTGTGTGTGTGTGTGTGTGTGTGTGTGTGTGTGTGTGTGTGTGGGTGTGTAAGTGTATGCATCCAACAGGAGAAAGTGAAAAAGAGAGTGAGAGAAAAAGACAGCACAAAGGAGTGGGAGAAGACAGCGCTGTTATCAGCTGAAGTATTTTCTGTGCTCAATGGAAAAGGCTAAGTTGAGCGGCATGAAAAAAGCATTAAACAACATAATGGATGCTCCAATCAGGTGCGACCAATTCGGTAAGAACCAGGAGGGAAAAGCATAGAGCAGGTCAGTCACAGAGACAGAAAACAAGTCAGAAAGAAAAACTTTTACTTTTAAAGGAGAGGGCTGGTGATATATATTTTCTTATCGTCAACAAATCCCATGAAAAGACTTGAGTTAAATGACTCGGACTCGAGTCAGGCGCCAGTTTAGGCTCAACTTGACAAATGAAGAAAAAAGACTTGCAACTCCAGTTTGACTATATGTGACTTTTGAATAAATAACATTTTAAAGGTCCTATGACATGCTGCTTTTTGGATGCTTTTATATAGACCTTAGTGGTCCCCTAATACTGTATCTGAAGTCTCTTTTATATAGGCCTTAGTGGTCCCCTAATACTGTATCTGAAGTCTCTTTTATATAGACCTTAGTGGTCCCCTAATACTGTATCTGACCATACTGTATCTTGGCCTTGACCAACCACCATGCTTCGCTCGTTTGAAAGCCATGATGTCTCTCTCTCATTGGTGGGCCAAATTCTCTGGGCGGGCAAAGCAGAGAAAGGGGAGGTAACCTTTCCCCTTATGACCTCATAAGGACAAGATTCCTCATCGGCCCATCTGAGCTTTCATTTTCTCAAAGGCAGAGCAGGATACCCAGGGCTCGGTTTACACCTATCACCATTTCTAGCCACTGGGGGACCATAGGCAGGCTGGGGGAACTCATATTAATGTTTAAAACCCTCATAAAGTGAAATTTTCATGCCATGGGACCTAAAAAAGTTGAATTCATAAGTAAATCCTTGCTTTATCATCAGGGGTTTTACAACCTTACTTTAGCTTATTGTATTTAATTTTGGCTAATGCTAGGAAAGATATTGCTGTGTAACTGACATTACATAGTTTGCTGAATATTAAAGTGTCATGCACGCTGTCAGAGTAGCCTTATACAGCGTATTTGTCTGTGCCACAGACCTTAATTGTTGTCCAAAAATGTTTAAAGGATGTCAGTGTACCACAGCGTTGCACTGGGCAACTTGTTCCTTCATTACTGTGAACGTGGTAATGTAGTTTCCTTTGAGTTAAAGGGGAACACCACATAAATGAAGAATTCCAATACTGAGCTACTCTCTCTCTCTCTCTCTCTCTCTCTCTCTCAAAGCCAGGAACAAAAGAAGTCTCAAACTGAATTTTGAAAATGGGCGTAGTTCCCCTTTAAACCCACACGCAGTGTCCAGGTGCTGTAAATACCCTGAATGTGTTTTAATCTGCAGCTCAAATTAGTCTCCAACGAATGCACTTTTACATTTACTCCTGTTTGAGTGGTTTGCTAAAAACTACAAAGTACAATGCTCACCTGATGTGGAAAATTACTTGCACCTTTTTAAAATGTTTTTTTTAGAGTGTTTGTGACCTGCTTTTAGATTGAAGTCTTCGATAAGAACCAATGTACTTGGAGCCGAGTGCCACGGACAGGATAGCTAATCAGAAATTATTGAGAGACAGATTTAAATATCGTTGGTTTTGGTCTTCTCATGGGATTTGTGGCCACTAAGAAAACAATGGAATACAGTAACATCGGCATTTTACTTTAACATTAAGTACAAATGTATGCATGAAAAGGCCTTTAGCAAAAAAGTATGAATGAGAAACGTGTACAATATGAACACGATGTGAATGTATGAAAGACAAACCACATAAAAGTGAAAAGAAATGTTGCACTATGTCAGTGATTAGAGAATTATGTAAATTTGCAGCGCTCATTAGCAGCTCTATAAGGGCCACACATCATTTTAGGACATACAATGGCTCATTAGGAGCAAACTGGGATTTTTATCCCCTCCATAAATGTGACACATGGGTCGCGAGGAATGAAATAAAATGTCAAAATGTGACTTTTAAAAAACACAAAAGAAGAAAAGGTTAATAGATAGTGAAAGAAAGATAAACACAGAGAGAGAGAGAGAGAGGATGTTGGTGTTTCTTCTTCTGCAGCCTCATGTAAGCCTCATGTAATTGCTGGGTGGGGGTGGTGGTGTGGTGCTGTGGGGGGTAAATATTATCTCTTCAACCATCTCTGCCCCACCATGACCCCCCCCCCACACACACACACACACACACACACTCCTGCACTGCCAGAAGCTCCAAATCCCTCAGACTGCCAGCCTAAGCAGTACACACACTCACACACACATATAAACAAAGGGGGATTAGATAGACAGACACACAGCTACACACACACACACACTCTCTCTCTCTCTCTCTACACAAATAGGTATAAACACACACGCCCTCTCTGCCCCCACATTTTCTCTCACTCTGGCTTTTTCATTGCTTGTCTTCTTGTCTGCCTGTCTTTCAAAGTCACACTGCATGCAACTGCACCTCTCTCTCTCTCTCTCTCTCTCTCTCTCTCTCTCTCTCTCACTCACACACACACACACACACACACACACACACACACACACACACACACACACACACACACACACACACACACACACGTACGTTAATATGGAAGCTGTGTGTTTGTGTGTGTGTGTGTGTGTGTGTTTTCCTTTGTCATTCCTCTGCAGCTACTTTCTGTCCTTTTAAGGCAGTTAGTGACCGGCCTCTCTCTCCCAGTCTCTCTCTATGTCTTTCCACCTGTCTCTCTCTTGCTTTCCTTCCATTATGTATCTTCCCTCTCTCTTCTCATTGCACCCCTCCAACACCCCCCCCTCCTCCCCCCGCTCTTTCTGCAGCTTTGTTTTTCCATTTCGTCGCTCTCCTATCTCCTCCTAAGAATCCATCCATATAAGTCATTTTACCCAGTATTGAGCCTGAAAATCTCATATTTTCTCTCCCTCTAACCATGTGGAGCAAGCTGTCAACGCGTAAGATAATCCCACTTGTTTCCAATGCAAATCAATTTATGGCAAAAATCTTTCTGCGCTCGAGTGCCACACTCGAATCAAGTACGATACAAGTGACGCGATCCTCCTTCTCCCGTGTTTCATGACAAGGCTTTTATTCCAAAGACGATTCGTTTCTACAGGCAGGTTTTTTTCCCCCAGAAAATCCTGAAAATTAGATACTTTTAGGTTATGCATTTTTTTTTGCTCCTTCCATATAAGACCATGAGTGCGTAGCTGTCTCTGTTGGCCCTGTCTGGTGTATCTTTACCACAAGAGTGCTCTGGGCAAAGTGCAAAAAAATCTCACTGGCTTTGCTTTGTCACACAGTACTGTAGCATGTACCCAGAACGTATGGACACCCTATCGATAGTTCCCCCCGCCCCATCCTCTGTCCTCACATGCCACCACAACACCAGTGACGACTGTAGCATGGAGGGATGAGAGGAAGGAGGAGGGCTGTGTGTAAAAAAAAAAAAAAAAAAGGAAAAGTGAAAGGGGGGAGGCCATGAGAAAGCTGGGTTTGAAATATCTCTACACCCCACCGCCACCGAGCGGCATTCTCCTCAAGAGCGGCTGAAATCTGAGCCCTTTGTGAAAACGCCATAAGAGCATTTGGGGTTCATACGATGAGCCGCAGCATACAAAGCAAAAAAAGGGGAAGGGAAAGATAAAAAGGCAAACAGAAGTGGAAGAGAAGGGAACGGAGAGATAGATATGGGATGAACGGTGGAATAGGTGGTACAGAGAGGTGAGCTTTTCCCTATATATTTTCCTCTCTTTATAGTATTCCCATAATCCCTAAGAGAGAGAATGCAGCACTTCTTCTTTGAGGGATTAAAAAAAGACTATTTCTCAGCTTGCAACAATTGGCATTGTTCTGTGAAGAAAGTCGGGTCTGGCTGCAGAGGAGGGCCGAGATAAAGAGTGCAAATGCAGTTGAGCGCTAGGATTAGACTGATGTATTGTTTTACTGAGGGTCGATGTCGACCTCTTAACACAAAACCAGAAAGCATCCTACTCTGATATAATGGAAAATCCTCCCTGGTTGCTGTAATGGAATACTTTTCTGAAATGACTGCTTTTGTATCAGATGTCTGACCAGTTAAATCATTCCAAGGCCAATGTGGAGGATTCTACCAAAATCCATCTTGAGGCCTGGCCTCTGTGCATGTGGTCGAAAGCAAGAAAGTAAATGTTTTGTGTCAGGTTCAACTTTGGTGTATGTAAATCTGGATGTTCACCAATAGCAAGCTGTATTGATAGTACTGATCTTTTAGACAACAGAGAACAGATAGAAGCTATGTAAGCCAGTTGCTGTGTTTTATTTACCACCCGTCTGTTGGACTATAAGCTGATCCACAAAAAAGGGAATAGTTTGAGACAGATAGTCGGACTGTAAGGAGATAGAAGTCAATGGTATAAATTCATTAAATAAACCGTGTGGTGGCCAGGTTGGCTCAGTGGTAGAGCAGGTGCAAATATACTGAGAGGTTTATGCCTTGACGCAGAGGTCCAGGGTTCAAATCTGACCTGTGACGATTTCCTGCATGTCTTCCTCCCCTTTCTCACCTAGCTGTCCTGTCAAAAATGAAAGGCTGAAAAGCCCCAAAAATAATCTCTAAAAAAATAAAATAAACCGTGTCAACATTTCGTCCTGTTATCGACCAAGCTTGCTTATATCTGACAGTTAGTGAGCCCAGCAACGGCCCAGTTTGGAGAAAATAGAAAGAAGCTCAGAGACTTAAGAGCGCTACTGTATTTCCGGCTGGCTAGCCAGCTACGGTAGTTCACCAACTAGCCCTGCGTGTAGTCACTACGTAACCAAGCTTTTTACCACTGTGAACAGGCCTTTAAAGACACAGCGAAATAAAAAAATTCAACTTCTAATTGTGTGTCCCTGTGTTAACTGTTCAACTATCTCTTGATATATGCCAAATACATGTTAACAAAATAATTTTTGAGTATTTTTACTTCGCCCACCATAGAAAAAACACACTTAACCGTTAGCTCGTAGGTAGCTAGCAGAGCAATATCCTAGGAACTGTCTGTGTGAAGATACCAGTTTGCTAGCTACTTTGCTAGCCGCAAGTTCAGGATGCGTCATTAAATATTTTTTTTTACATTTTTAGGAAAAGATAAGAGAGATTTTGATATAAAAATGGTTAGCAAGTATTGTGACTTTAAGGAGCCACTACCTAATGGAATTCTCAGTCTGGCTCTCTCTGGAAAGTTTCAGTGGCCCCTGAGGTCGAACTCCTCTATCAGATGGAAATACACCGCTCACTCACCTCGGTACCGAACAGTCTTGCGTGGGATGGGGTTCCAGTTGAGACCCAGCGACTTCTCCCATCCAACCAGAAACACCAGGAGCAAGACTTTGGTCCCGCCCATGGCTCCCATGTCAGCTGCCATTCGTCGGAACCGGCGTTGGCGTGCTGGATCGAGGGATCAATCAGTTGATCAGAGGGACTGGATAGAGCAGCCCGGCTCCTGGCAGCCTGCCCGAGAGAAAAAGCAAAACCAACGCATTAGCTGGAAGCAGCAATTCACTTCCTTTATTGGCTCGGTTGTTTATCAGAATCCATTCTTTCCAGAACAGTATTTACAACTTGCACATTTTTGCACAAAAAAAACCCATTTTATTAATGACTTTTGGCGGGGGGAGTTTATCCTTCCCTCACTCTGAGCGATAATCCAGCTATCGCCACTCAGAAATAGCTTGTCTTGTCAAGCCAATTCAGCAGCAGTATATTAAACTAGGGCTGAGTTATCAAAGGTAATTGGTGCTGGCAATGCATCAAACAAAGTGTTGAGAAATGAATGTCAAGGCAAGGACAATCCAATAGCACTGTGTTGTAAATGAATTGGTTTATACCTAATGAACATGTCAAGTGTGCGGCTACAGAGCGACATTACAGTCCAATAACAGCACAGGATGATTGACTTGTTACACTGCTGCTGCTGCTGCTGCTACTGCTACTGAGACTGACGCACAGCGCCAGAGGAGGAATTTTACATAAAAATAGTACTTACACGCTTACAATGACACACTCTCAAGTTTTTGTATGCTTGCGAGGACCTGCCAGCCCATTAACTTTTACCATATGTCACATCGTTACTTATTGTGTGAACTCAGTGACATCTATTAGCGGCAGAAACGCGGTAATTCAAGGTGCAACATGTTATGTTCAACCGTGAACAGCCTTAGATACATTCATTTATTTTTATCAGTAGAGTGTTCAAGTGTGAAAATAACTTTTTTCAATAATGTTGGATTGCTGCCATCAGTAGATTTGCTGCAGCCACCTGTGCTGATAAACCACAATCAATGATGCCAAGTTCAAAAAGAAATGACATGTTCTGCTTGTTTTTCCCAAAAAATTAAAAAAGTGTTATTGGATGGTCGTATTCATTAAAAAAATCTACACTGATTGACCTACTTGTTTAAAAATTCACCCACATTAAGAAAAACATTTTCTTACTTATACCTCAAGTGATATCTAGTCATGCGGATGGGTTTATCTGCCCAAGTTATGAGATATCTGTCTCTCTCTCTGCTGCTATACACAACCTATACAATGCAGGGGATAGGGCTGCCATATATCCTTTTTTTTTATTGTCATCGTGAAATCAACTTATATATATAATATACACATCGCAAAAGGCTGCGACATATTGCAGAAGACACTAGACACTAGAACAACAACTAGTCACGCATTGCCAGACATTCCTCCACAGCGCTTCGGAGGAGGGTCTGGGTAGTCCACACAGCATTCCGGGATGGGAGAGGAATGTGCTCTGGTTCATTGGCATTTCTTTAAACCAATCAGAATTGTCATGGGCGGCGCTAAGCACCGCAAGGAGCCGCTGCGAAACAGCCTCGCGAAGGAACTTGTTTTGGTGGAACATGTGTACGTTCAAAGGTTGTTTTAGTCGTGCAACAGAAAACTCAGATTGGACAGATAGTCTAGCTAGCTGTCTGGATTTACCCTTTAAAATCCCAACACAAAGAAAGCGTAAGGAACCGGACACCGGCAAAAAGACATGCATCCGGTAGAATTTCCCGGAAGTGTAACGTCGTGGATATAGACGATATAACGTGTGAGTGTCAGTCGTGAGTATACAGTACATGAACACTGGGTAAAGGCTTTGTTTGTTTGATTGTTTTGTTCATGAGATCATAAACGTAAAACCACGTAACAATATTACAGGTCCCTTTTCTAATGTCTCCATCTTTTACAACAATTTTTTATCGGGTTGTACCCCACAGCTCTGTATTAGGGCCGTTGCTTTTCTCTTTCCACTTGGAATATACTGTATATATATATATATATATATATATATTTATATATATATATATATATATATATATAGAGAGAGTATATACTGTATGTATATATATCATCATTTCCTTTTGAAATTAATACTGCTATCTCAGAATAGGTGTTTCTGTTTTCCTTTCATTTGACTTCATCTTATGACCAAAGTGTTTGTATCTATTTGAAATGACCACACTCAAAAGCGGGGCGACAAGCCTCCCGTCATAACCTCCTGCTGGCTGCATGCCCGAGTCTTTTGCATGTCTTAGTCGACAATTAGTAGCACTAATTCGGACCACACTCTATCCTCGAAGGCATTCATGTATGTATTCAGTATGTTATCGGATTGTCTGTTTTCTAAAGGTTACAAAAATCGTCAGAAGCCGCCTCACATTATTATGCCACCTGAAATTGGGTTTCTAGATAGTGTTCCATAACCTGATAAGCACTTTGTTTGAAGTAGACCTAATCTACAAAACATTGTGTCCATGGTTTTCACATAGAGACCTTTTTCTCTCTCGGTAGAAAGTAGTTCCAATCAGATTTTTTTCGAGTACCTGCACGAGACACTGTCTGCAAAGAGATGTCACTGTTACATTTAAATGTCATTTTTAAATGCTGCGAGTGCCACAAGCTAAAATCCTCCCACTTCTATTGTATTCAAATGGCAGCAGAAATCCCAGAGATTTCAAACCTCAGCATGTAAAAACCCAAACCATCTGCATGGCGAGATACCACTGGGAATGGTGACAAATAAAAATAAAAAAGATGTTTTCTTTTAGTAGTAATTTGGGTGAGCTGACCATTTAATTTAAAGGTGACCTCTAATAAACCCACTGCATCTCCAACTCACTGACCATAATCTAAACCAAGTCCAATCACTCTCTCCTTAATACTAAACCAATTACTGAACTTTAACATCACCGCTGCAGATATGAGGAATGATGGGTCTTTCTTAATGTTTGTATTCTTATGAGGAGCACATATCCTCATAAGTGTTGAAATGCGAAGGTCCGCGCACGGCGCAGAAACGCACACACACCTTCTGTAAGCTTTCTGCACTGCGTATCAGCGAGTGAAATGGCGCCTTTGATGATGCATGCTCGTTGGAGAAGGCAACCCACTGACTCTGGGCAACAAAAATGTCAACTATATTTACTTTAACCCAGCACAAAAAGAAAATACCTCTGTACATGTAGCACATTGCATCCCTCCTACTCTCTCTTCCTAATCTATTTCCACATGTGAATATTAAATTCCAGTGCTGGCATAAAAAAAAAAAAAACTAACAACATTTGGCATATATGGTGGATTGGCAGGAGAGGTAATTGAGATGTGTGTGTGTGTGCGTGTGTGTGTGAGTGCGTGCGTGTGTGTGTGCCCATGTCCAACCACAGTGACTGTTATTGATTACACTTTTGAGAGGAAAATGAGAAGAGCCACCCTCCACCCCGAGATCAGATCATAGCGACGTGCTGTTAAATGAGCGTGATTAAACGCTGGGTTTGGGCGAAAGCTCTTCAAGCCTAGCAGTGGCGGCTACCGCTTTGTTGGCCGGGGGGGGGGGGGGCCCCGGGGGAAGGGGGTGTGAGAGGAAAAGGGGGGGGGGGAGGGGGGGGGAAGAAAGAGGGGGAGGGGGAGGGGGGGGGGGGGAAAGGGGGGGGGGGGGGGGAGGGGGGGAGAAGAAAAGGGGAGAAGAGGGAAAAACTGGGTGTTTTTTTTTTTGTTTTTTTTTTTTTTTTTCCCCGGTTTATTGGATGGGGGTTGGGGGGGTGTGCGGCGAGAGCGTGTGTGTGGATATTTTTTTTTTTGGGTTTGGTTTGGTGGGGGAAAAAAATAAAGAAATTAAGGTTTTGATGGATTAGTTGGTGGTTTTTTTTTTTTTTGGTAAAGAAAAAAAAAAAAATTTTCCCCCTTTTTTTTTTTTTTTTTTTTTTTTTTTTTTTTTTTTTTTTTCTTCTCCCTCAACATCCATCCTTCTGTCTCTGTGCTGAAAGCTAACCGAGTGAAGTGGGCATCCTGAAGGCCGGATTAAGTGAAGAGGCAGTGTGTAAACACTGCAGGGGAAGATGAGGAGGAAGAGGATAGCAAAGCAGCGGATACAAGGCTTCTGCTTAGGGAAAGCTTAAAAAACCCTTCACTGTCATTTCCTCTTCCTCTGTTTGCTGCCTTTCTCCGCTTTTCCCCCTCTCTTTCCTCTCCTCCGCTGACAGAGCACAACTTTTTGTCACTAGCCAAAGCGTCAAATTAAAAGTGGATTTTTTTGGGGGGATTTTCAAATCCATCCAAAGAGGGGCATGGATGTAAATTGCTCTTTCTGTGAATAACACCCTGAAACGCACTCCTATTTATTTTGGTCTAGGTTTACATGTGAGCTGTGGACAGATTTAGCTTGTTACTATAGAAATATTGCTTTTGGTTGCCATGATTACAGTGACAAAGACGCTACAGCATTTTTCATTATTAACCTTATATTACTTCTCGTCAAATTCCACATTCACAAATGTACTATTTAAAAAAAAAAAAGAATTCTTTATATGTATGAAGGAAATGGAACTATACTGTACTCAACGGTTTCTTCCTCACAAAACAAAGAAGCTATGAGAAACAATCAATGTATGCAATATCTTGTATCATGTTTTTAGTGTGAACTTTTCCACTTCATTTATTTATATTTGCATTGAATTTGTTCCGTTGTTGTTATTTTCAGTTTGGCACGGCATTTAGTTTTATTTCCCCAATGCTTCATGTGGACGCACATCATTCTCATGTTTGAAATGAGGATTAAAAACATAACGGAACAATCTCCCCTCCGCTCTACTGCTCATGTAGCTGGTTCAGAGGGCTCTGCAGAGAAACACACAGAGGGAGAGAGAGAGAGAGAGAGAGAGAGAGAGAGAGAGAGAGAGAGAGAGAGAGAGAGAGATTGGGGAAGATAAAAGCACGGCATGGCTAGCAGCTAAATATGTCTTCTCCTGCCACAATATCAGGCAAAAATAATTAGAGAATTGTATATATTATCATAATTATTATTCATTTTTTTGGTGTTTTTTTCTTTCTTCTTTTTTATATTATTGTTTCAACGTACCCTTTGAGGGACATGCACATAATTTGTTCATTATCTGCAATTATATCATAATTATCCTGTTTGCTTGTGTTATTATATCAGATGTATTTACACCTTGTTGTTGTTTATATGTATGTTGGTTCTTATGCTTGTCTTAGGCAAAACAGATGTATTGAT
This sequence comes from Perca fluviatilis, assembly GCF_010015445.1. Classification (NCBI taxonomy): domain Eukaryota; kingdom Metazoa; phylum Chordata; class Actinopteri; order Perciformes; family Percidae; genus Perca; species Perca fluviatilis. Next base: position 6,549,520 of record NC_053117.1, on the reverse strand, counting down.
TTTGTCATGCCAATAAAGCCAACTGAAATTTGAAAAATTGAAAATTGAATTGAGAGGGAGAGAGAGAGAGAGGGAGGGAGAGAAAGAGAGAGAGACATTCTCTGGTTTAACGTTAGCAGCCGTGCACGGTGGATATTGTCCAAGCAGGGACCAGGTGAAGCAAGTTATTGGCAATGCACGCAAGGAGCGTTTCTGTGGGCAACGCTGATTACCACATACTTTTCCCACAGATTCTTTAATGTGTCACACAATAAAAGTGGGATTAGAATGTCTGGCTGGAGAAATGTCAGATAATGAACTGCTCAATGCCATTGTAGTAGAACAACAAGAAATGCAATTTTGCATAATAAATTCTTACTGAAATATGTCACTTGTAAAAAAGAAAAATATCACTATAAACAAACCCATGAGCCAGTGTGGCTCATAAGCAGTGGTGGAATCTTGTTCTTGTTTTTAGTATTTTAGTGTGTTAAGTCTACTTGGCACTTTTGTTTATATATTGTATATACCATATGGTAAAAAAAATAAAAATAAAAGTACATCATCCTTTACTTTAAAGTAAAAGTAGCATTACCACAATAAAAGAAAGTACTCCGCTACGATTAAAAGTCATGCAATTTAAATTGGAATTGTACAAAGCCTTTTAAAAACAGTCCTCAGTTCAGTGTGACTCATTGAGCTGCTTTAATAGCATGTAGCTCAGGGATTCCATGCAGTGCCAATATTGGAGATTGCACCATTCACCATAGAGCAATAACAATCAACTAAGAACAGATTAGCTAGCTGCAATTTTCTTTTCTATTCAGCGTTGTTGCCTTCTTCATTTCTTTCCACCGTGCTGCTGAAACTGCCCCGTGAATCTGCAAGCCACGTCTGCGTCGGGAACTTTATGAACGCCGGGGGAGACGGCTGAAGTCACTCTATGATGTATTTTTCGTCTTCGTTTTCGATCAAGCGGGCGCATTATGATCCCTGGTTGTGTCGTAAGGAGCGAGATTCTGCCTCGCTCTCCCCCTGATGACCAAATTAACTCACTTGCTCAGTCTCTCGCCGCGGCCTCTTTAAGGTCCTGCGGTGTCACATAACTCTGCAGGCGGTATCAAATCATCTTTTAGCTGCTGGCGTTGTTGTTGAGCCTGGTTTAGCTAATGAGGTGAGACGCGGCAGCCTAATGCTATCAGTCAGCACTCCACAATGGAGAGCTCATTAAAACATAGGGAGAAATAGGCCACATGTTCTGATTGGCTTGCTGAGCACGTATGTGGGCGTTTTTTGTTGTTGTCGTGGGGCCTGAATGCGTGCTTGTGTGTGTTCAGTGTGTGTGTGTATTCTTGTCCGACTGTATTGGGAGGTAAGACGAGTCCCCGTAGGGAGAAGCAAACCAGGGTCGTTTCTTCGAAGTGAACGGATGTCGGGGGGGGTGAAAAAGAAAGGAAGACAAGAACGTTGTCAACCCCCATCTGTCTGTCCTCTTTTCTTCATCGCTCTGTGTCTCTGCTTTCCGCTGTCCTCTTACTGCCCTTCCTTTTGCACAACCCTCCTTTCCTGGCAGCCTTTTCCTACCCTTCCTCACATGTTGACACACACACACACACACACACTGACCTCTGGTGCAGTTCCAGCTGATTGCTAGTCCTTCCAGGCATTGTTTGACTTTTAACCCCGACCTCTGACCCTTTTGTGGGTCAGCGAGCCAGGGCGCGTCACCCACTGCACTCCACTCTGTCTTTCACACTGGAACAGACTTAATGTTCTTTGACCCATAACTGCCACTAAAAAAACAAACACACACACGTACGGACGGGACTGACTAAAGAACTGCTCCCACCCTACATCTCCCCTCTCCCTTCCCTGCAAAACAAACACAGCTACCGTCAGCTCTCTTCCTTCCTTCCTTCCTGCAACCCCCCCCTTTCCCTCCACCTTTTATTGCTCCAGGAGCATTTGAACACACACACAAATAAGTGCAAAATCTAACACACACACACACACACACACACACACACACACACACACACACACACACACACACACACACACACACACACACACACACACACACACACAGAAGCTGTTTCACCTAAGTAGAACAAACTGGATCAAACGATTTCACACCTCGTGGACGGTGGTGATGAGAGCGGCTCCAGGACTTTTATTCCGCGCTCCCCTCACTTTGTAATCATTATTGTGGGAGGTTGGAGCAACACTGGTGCATACATGGTTGGACGGACATGTATGGGTTTCGGAGGCTGCCGATAGCCAGGTTTCTACATTGGTTTATTTGAAAAATTCAGAAAAAGGAATGTCCCAACAAATTTATAAAGCTGGAAGCGTCTGAAACAGCAATGACAGCATTGTGGGACAATGAATCTCAGTGTTAAAGACTAAGACAAGACTAACTCTCTAGAATGAAGTATGATATAAAAGGACTAGAAGTAATTACAAGAAAAATGTCTCAACAACTATAGGATCGATTGCCATGAAATGTTGTGCAGGAGTTTAGGGTCCCCAGAGGATAAATTCTACTGAGCTTTCCTCCAGCGCCACCATGAAGTTGACATGGATATTTGATACAGATATTCATGTCCCACTCAGAATTAATTGTGATGATTTTGGTGATTCCCTGATTTTTTTCCCCTAGCGCCATCCTCACGCCAAACTTTTTATTTGTCCAATACTTTGGTTTATGACCACATAACATAACCTGCAGAACAAATGGCATTCCCATCAGCCTCGGCTGTAGTTTGCGTTTGTGTGCTAATGAGTATGTTAGCATACTAACACGCTAAACTAAGCTGGTGAACCTGCTAAACTCTGCATGTTAGCATTGTCAGTGAGCATGTTAGCATGCTGATGTTAGCATTTAGCTTAAAGCACCTGTAAGTGCAGCCTGACAGACAGTGTTGTGCCTGAACATTTGTTATTCATTGAACGATAGTTCATGAACTCGTTCATATTTTGGGCGAACTTGAACTGAACGCTCTGTATTACTGCCTGATGAACGTTACTGTGAACTGTGAATATGGAGGAAAAAAGAACTATGAACTAGTTCATTTTTGGAACTGTGAACTTAGTTCAAAATTTTGAAGTATGAACTATGAACTGAACTAGCTCATTTTAAAATTTGTGAACTGAACTTTGAACTAGCTCATGTAGAAAGTGAACTTTCCCAACACTGCTCAGAGAGTTGCTAGCACGGCTGGCTGTAGACTTTTGCTAGTACAGGTGAAAACATCTGCCACTGCAGAAAAATAATTTGAACCTGGTCTCATTACAAATCACCTTGTTTCAAGAACATTCCGGAAATGAGTGCCAGTATCTTGAAACAATACAGAAAAAGGCAGCACATGGCATTAGAATACAGAAAATGGCACTCAATTGAAGACATTTGTTATTAAAAACATGTTCAAACTAGTTAGTTTGTTTTAGTGCTAATTAGTAGGCTATATATTAGCATACTAACACGCTAAACAAAGCTGGTGAAACTCAATGAGCATGTTAGCATACTGATTTTTAGCGTTTAGCTCAAAGCACCTCAAAGTGCAGCCTGGCTGTAGACTTTTGCTAGTACAGGTGAAAAAATCTGCCACTGCAGAAAAACTATTTAAACCTCATTACAAATCAACTTGTTTCAAGAACATTCTGGAAATGAGTGTCAGTATCTTGAAACAACCAAAAATTCAGCACTTGGCATTAGAATACAGAAAATGGCTCTCAATTTGAGGAAATTGTTACTGAAAACATGTTTAAACTAGAGGGGCACTTAAAGAACGCAGACTTCTACCAAGGCCATGCCCAATCTCGTAATATTAATGAAAGTTAAAAAATGTAATGGGTTCTTCCTTGGCCTATCCTCTACATACTTCCACTAAGTTTCATGAAAATTAGTCAGACGGACAAATAAACCTAACCTTTGGCGGAGGTTATGATCTCACTGCACTGTTTTTTTCACTTGTTTGGAAAAAGACTTTTAGGACTAGCGTGATGGTCATTTCCTACCTTTGACTAGGGAGGAATCTCCATCACACAGGAAGTGGATGTCACTTAAATAGAAAAAAGTGGGTCCTTTAGGAGAAACCGTTCATTTGGTGCCACTGTTCAGCTTTTTGAACTTTCAAAGAGACCTCTTACAGATAAATAGTTCAAAGCGTGATACATTTTCCACACAGAAGGATTCATTGCCAAGTGATAATTTGTAACCCGAGTTCATTTAGCATTCTGGTGGTTCAAAATGTTATCTGAGAGTCTGTGAAGCCACCAGACAGCCTTGGAAGAAGATGTATCGTATGATAATTTCACAAATTTAAATGCTTTTTATACAGCTGAAACGTTTTGATCAGAAAATCAGCCTTTATAAACAGGGAGGTTCCTCCAAAACAGTTTTGGTGATTTGGATCCGAGCTTACACGCTGTAAGTCGCTCTGTATGACATACTGTCAAAATATACAATGGCTACCCTTGTGACGTTTGATCAAAGAAGAGATTTCAAAGTTCCGGGGTTCAAGTCCAGAGCAAAATGAATATGAAATCGGAATGAAAAAATATCATGTTACAGCACTCCCTGCAAAATTGATGACTTGTGGAACGTGAAGTCAACAAGGACTTCAGCATCGTGCTATATCTTCTCACTTGTTCAAACAGTTCTGCAGAGCCATGCCTGCAACAGGCCTGGGAAACAAAAGCCTTACAGCTCAACATGGCACCGAAAAGCTTTTTCCCAGAAAGATGAAGACAACTGATCTTTTATTCAGAGTGTGAAGCTAATGGAGCAGACATGGACACTCCATTGACAAGCATACACCACCCACACTGTACTCAGCATCTGAGAGCCTTTGTACAAAGGCACAGGTGGACACTTAAAGCAGGTACGGTGTGTGTTTAAGTGTGACAGTGTGCATGCACGATTTAAGGCAATATCAAGCCTGAATGAGTCTGCATCTAAGTGATAGCATTAACTAGCATGTCTGTGAATATCGCTGTGACCAAATGGGTGTGTTGAGTCTTTATGTTGACCAACTCACATTAAAGAGCTGTGTGTGTGTGTGTGTGTATGTGTGTGTGTGCGGATGAAAGACTAACAATCAAAGAGGGGTTTGATCAGCCTCTTGCAGCGTGTGAGGTGTGTGTATGAATGTAGAAGATGAATGCAAAAGAGTTTGTGTGTGTGATAGTGCCATAGCATCCAACATGATGTTAAAGGTGCAGTAGGTAAGACTTATAAAACTAACTTTCTGTCATATTTGTTGAAACTGACCCTATGTTCCAGTAGAACTACATGAAGCAGGTAATACATTTAAAAAAAAAAGCTGGCTCCTCTGGCAGCCTTTAGTGCGATTTGCAAAAATCCACCGCTCCCTGTTCAGATGCACCAATTAAGGCCAGGGGGGTGTCTAACTGCGTGTCAATCACTGCTCATGCACACGCATTGATGTTCACATTTTTTGGCTAAGTCCTGGATCTTCGCAATCCTACCTACGGCACCTTTAAGCGTTTGAAATACCCCTTTAAAAAGGTATCTCCATCAATATGTGAGCCACCCATCAAGTTTCATGCACCTGAGTGCAGTAATGATTTGCTAACCAGCGGCGGGGCATCAATCAATTCAGCCTGTTCTCGCGAACCATGCGTTCGAAAAGCCACGAAAAGATAAGCACTGTAATTCGTCTGATTTCCACGTTTTCTTTTTGGTGTGTGCACCACATTGACTGCTGCTGTGTGAGAGACTGCTGCGTGGGTCGGGCGTTAACACACAGGACTTTCAACCCCGGGAGCGGAGTTTGATACCTGGGGAAAACAAAAGACTTTCACCCAGGAAATGTGTGTTACAATACAAACTAAGATCTTTTTCCTAAACTTAACTAGTCAGTTCGGGGCCTAAACTTAACTTTTGTTGCCGCTTAAAGTGCCCATATTATGAAAAAAACAGTTTTTCTGGGATTTGGGGTGTTCTTTTGTGTCTCTGGTGCTTCCACACACATACAAACTTTGAAAAAATCCATCCATGCTGTTTTGAGTGAGATACGGTTTCTGAATGTGTCCTGCCTTCAGTCTCCTGGTGAGCTGTTCAAAATCGGCCTCGGACTGTGACGTCACAGTCCGAAATGAGCTGGCTAACCACAACCGTTAGCTCGTAGCGTTAGCGTTAGCCGGCTAATGCTAGCGTTAGAATGCTACGTCGTTCTCAATAGCAAAGCACTGCTACGACACACACAAGTTCACCATAATCTACAAAAGAACTACTTACATGTGTGCCCTCATTTAGAAGTCTCCCAGCTAATCCTGCCTTGTAACTGACCAAAGTTGGAGAAACAGGCTTTCTTTTACTGTCTCTAGAGTTAGCTAGCTGACATGCTCTACATCTGAGCTACTGAGCATGTGCGAGTGCAATCAAAGATAGTACAGAAGAAGAAGATGAAAAGAGGTCTCACTCTGTAGCTAAAACAGAAACCAGGTGAAAAGAGGATCTGCAGAAGTGAGAGAGAGCTGTGCAGTACAACAAAAATATGGTGTTTTTTGAAAATTAAACCATGTAAACCTATTCTGGTAAAACCATAAAATACAATTATGAACCTGAAAATGAGCATAATATGGGCGCTTTAATGCTCACTTTCTCTTGCCTAAACTTAACCGTAATCTCCGCCGAAAATAACAGGCAGCTCACCTATTCTCGGGTAACTAAACCACCAACTACCCATGACCTGACGGAGCACCACGGCCGGTGTCGCAGAGCTCTGTTGCGGCTGAACATATCTACTAACTGCCGCTGATACGACCAAGCTGTGACGGAGGTCTGTAGCCGCGTCACAAAGCTCTGTAGTGGCTTAAACAGCTAGCAACTACCGCTCTTCAGCCGATGTCACGTGACCAGCCGGCAGCCTCCTAGTTTTTGTATGATATCGTGCGTTTTAGTGTTCATAACTTGTCGTACAATATCATACGAACCTGTTCTCAGTGACATGAGAATGCATTGATCAATTCAACAGCATCAAGTTGATGTCACTGACTTTCCTTGCACACGGTGACAGGAATTCCCCTCCCATCCTAATTACCTCAAACTGAAGCGGAACGGAGCACCCACATTTGACTTTACTTAACAACCTACTTTCACTTGATGGAAACGTCAAAAAAATTTAACTCCCACGAGAGTTTGCAGTGTAACATATTTGCATCCCGCGCTGCTGCCTCCCTCCAGCACCCCGCTCTTTCATGTCTCTCCCCTGGGAGATTCTGCAGGCCTTCAAATCTCCATCTCTTCTCCTTTCATCCTTACTGAAGCTCTTGCTCCCCCCCCACTCCCCCCCTCCACCCCACCGCCCCCTCCTGCCTTGTCCATGTCATGGTTGGCTGGTCAGGCGTGGTCGGCTTATAATTCTTTGATCGGAGCTCTGATCTCTTCCATCAGTGCCAGGGGCTCCAGCTGATTACAGATGAAATGGATCTGATTTGGAATCTAACTTGGGGCCAAACACCTGCTCAGACCCCAAGAAGTGATAGAAGAGGAGGCGCGGGCGGGAAGATGAAACCAGAGAGACTGACGTCCAGTTCATCGGACAGCGGGACCATCTGTGCCTTTGGTTTGCGGCCGTAAACGCACGACTGATGGAGGCCGATCTCACTCCAATCATCTGGGGATTGGACGTGCCTTTCAGTACAAAGCTTCAACAACAATTGATCCCTAATTTAACTGATATCGATATATATATATATATATATATATATATATATATATATATATATATATATATATATATGATTACCCAATCATTTTTCATCACCCAATCAATTTTGCAAATTGACTAAATTAAATCAGCCCATTTTTGTCATTGTAATGACAACCGTTTGGGTAACTGTTTCTAGCTTCCTTGTCGACTCAAATAGTTTTGACGAGACAGATGCGCCAGTCACTAGTGATTGATTGGGACAAAATAACCCCAACACGGTGCAGTAAAATGACATCTGAACAGGGGAGACCTCTGGCTCACCCGGTAAGAGCGTGCGCCCCATGTAGGCTGAGGCCTTTGCCACGGCCTGGGTTTGAATCCGACCTGCGGCCCTCTGCTGCGTGTCATCCCCCATCTCTCTCTCCCACCTTTCCTGTCTATCCACTGTCACTCTGGAATAAAGGTAAAAAAGCCCCCCACACTCCTAAAAAAAAAAAAAAAAAAGACATCTGAACAGTAACATGAGCATGAAAATAAAATGTTTTTGGGCTAAGGGGTTCGTTGAGAGAGAGTGGAGAGAGAGAGAGAGCTACATTAACCAGATCTCTCGTAATCCTTTAACCTGATTGTGGAAACCAGGTTTTGGTTTACTTGAGATGTAAGAAATACGATTAGCTCAGAAAGCCGACATTAACCAGGTTACGTATGTGCGAGCAGACAAACTGTCTGTGTGTGTGTGTGTGTGTGTGTGTGTGTGTGTGTGCGTATCTG